>NW_006766888.1:1131841-1212483 GCF_000275845.1 Dichomitus squalens LYAD-421 SS1
CAAGGAACCCCGCGGCCAGCAGGGAGGGCCCTCTACAAGCCGCGTGCTAGCTTTCAACCGCACGCTAGCTTTCAACCGCAACAGGCCACGCATCCCTCTAGATCTGTTTCGTAAGTCTATATAGCGAACATATGTATTGCCTGCAATTGTATGCCCAAGCGATTACTGCGCGGTGGATGTGCGGTCCCGCATGAGCTCGCGAATGGGTCGGGGAGCACGCGCTCACAAATTGATTAAAGTTTGCTAAGTGACGTCAGATAAGCCGTGCTACGTAGTATCCATCGCGCATTCTCCACACTCGGGAATGTGCAGAGAATGTGCAGGCAACGTCTGGACAATCTATGGAGTCTTCGTGGAAAAGACGCACATTCTCCTCTGTTGGAGAATGTGGCGGCAATGTGGGGAGAACGTGGCGGCAATGTGCTCATTCTCCGCTTGTTCTCCTCCCGCCAAAATCTGGCACTTCACGCTGTGATAGACGAATGCGAGCCTCTCCACGCGTGTGACTGTGCTTGACGCAGGTTCGCTGTTTTTGGTTCCGGTCTGTAGCTTTCGAAAAACAGACGCAGTCATGCGATGTGGATGACGCAGAGTTTGATTCCAGTCCACCGAAGGACCATATTTGATGAACAATAGTCTGACAAGAAGACTTGGGCATGGAGCACAATGGTGTGCTGGGCTGGCGTGTGTATGAGAAGGTTGAGATGCGGTGCAAACGTGCCTTGCCGCTGTTGTCCGACGAGTCCAGTGACACGGAAACGCATTTCGAGGCGCGGTCCGTTACGAAATCGGTGCCCGACGCCTTCCAGATTGAGCAATCCGGCAGCCGCCGCCGGGACTCGCATCGCTCAAGATAGCAACAGGCGGCGAATTGGGAGATGAGAGCGTGTGAGTCACCGCCGTCGGGACCGCCACAAAAGGATGCAGAGTACATGTATGTGACACACCCCTTCGCCTCTTCTTCCCATACCACCTACCTGCAGCAGCGCGTTCGTCCCGTTGGCTGCGTCCTTAGTGTGTGTGACAATGTCATTCCCGTATCATCAGTATGTGGACTACTCGAATCCTGCAACGCCGCGTGTGTACGCTTGGGAAGTAGCGTCAGCAACATCAGACCAAGACCCGACACTCCAGCTTCAGCAGCCTCAAGATCCTCAAGCGCAAGCTCATACACCACTCCAGCAGCCACAGCAGCAGATCTCGCCTTCTCAGCTTCAGCTTCACCAACTGCCTCCGCCTCTTCTTCAACATGCACAGCCCTCAACACCCCAAGAGCACCAAGTTCAGCAGCAGCAGCAGCAGCAGCAGCAACGCCAGCAGTATCCCACCCATCGAACCATCCATGTGCAGCCGCCCCCGCCCACAACGCACCAGTATCGGTTTGAGACCGTAACAGAGGAGGACTTCATACAGGCCAGCGCGAGCGGTGAGCGTCCTGGCTCCGGCTCGTCGCGCAGCGGCAGCGGTCGCCGCGGTGCGTCCAAACCTCCTCTACACGTCGACACGTCGCGACGAGCGTCGTCGTCGGCTGCCGCGAGCCCCGGCGCGCCGTCCGCGTCGGGCACGGGGCGCGTACCTCACGCGAGGACGCATGTTCAGTCTGCCCACCCGTACCGTCGGCCGCAGTCCCGCGCCGCCTCGGGAGGCGCGGGCTCGGGTGCGGGTGCGAGCGCGGGTGCTGCCAGCTCCTCGGGGCAGCAGCACGCCGCTGTGAGATCTCGTCGTGTGAGTGAGTTGCAGTCTGCTCAGACGAGCGTGGGCGGCGTTAGTGCAAGCCACACTGGTGGTGCGCTGCCCACGGTTGGGACCCCGTTGGGGGTGTCGTGTCCGGCTGCTAGTAGTTGGCGTGAGGGACTGCTCGGGCTGTCGACGTCAGGTCAGGGACAGAGCGCGACCGGGACAAGGTGCGTGCTCGCTTCGGGCTCCGTCTCCCTGTCGTCCTCTTGATCTTCCCGGACTAGTCTCGGTATGGAGGCAGGCTCGGCCGGGAGCGGTAGCGCGACACCTCGCGCACAGGCCGACCCCCTTCCTCAAAGCCTTGTTCTACCATTCCCGCTGGAGCCCGTTAAGCGCTACGGCATCCGCGCAGATGTCCACTTCAGCACGGAAGAGAATCTGATCACGGCAATGTTCGAGTTACCCGGTGTCAAGAGGGACGACCTCCGAATCACCATGTCTGTGTGTCCCTTCACCCGCGTGCGTCAAGTCAGCGTGTCCGGCATCTCAAGAGGGGTGCTGCCCCTGCAAGGCCATCAAGTGCGCGAGCGCAAGTTTGGAAAGTTTTTCAGGGCGCTGGCCGTCCCCCCAGAGACAAAGGTGTGTCGCTCCCTCTGGGGGCTCGAGAATCAGTCTGATGCGGGTTCATCATCAGCCGGAGGACGTATCTGTGAACCTTGAAGACGGAGTCCTCACCTTGAAGATACCCGGCGGCACACCTGCGGAAGCGGAGCAGCCGCAGAGCATACCCATCCTCGTTCCAATGGCCCAGTAATTCCCTGCTCCCTGCGATGCAACACTGGCGTTAGGCCTATACGTGTTCGCTTCCACCTCTGCGAAGTCTCAGGCTGCTCAGGACCCAGACATACGATACTTCTTGATGACTCTCCTGCTCCCGTCTCCCGGTCTGTAGTCTGCTCGCTTCCGACACGTCCTGTTGCACTCTCGCCTGAACTTTACGTACCAAAGCCTTCACACGCTCACCACTGTCCACCGCTCAGTCCTCGAAGACCGCTGTGTCAGCTCTCTCCCCATGCATCCCATTCTCCCCCGGTCTCGTTTAAAGCGCTGTCGCAAGCGTGTCTCTGCCCCCCTACATCAAAAGGTACATGTATCATAGCGTATTCCGGAACCCGAGTCCCCAAGGTACCCCGATTCCCTAATTGTTTTACCCTCTCGCGCTCTCGTTATACCATAGTCGTGTCGTCGGACCTTGCATAGTAGTGTTAGTGCTGAATCCCGTATATATACGCACAGTAGTTGCATAGTTGTCTCGTTGCTTGTACATGGTCCCGAACGCAGCTCATTCGAACTCGATAGTGAAGCGTCTGAATATCACAGGTTGCAGAGCCTGGCACGGAAGACACTGGAGACCTAGAAGTGCCGGTGACGGAAAGCGAATTGACGAGAATGCTATGGATGGAGGTTCCATATGAGTACGCAGAGAAGATATGATGCAAGAGCAGGTGTGGTCTGAAAGAGGTCAGAGAGGCCTCGCAAACTGTCATAACACCAACTTCCCCTGGAACGTGTTCGGAAACGGCCGAGGTGTGTTGGTGGCGGAGCCTGCGACACTGCTCAGGACGTTCGCTCTTTGTGAGCCTTCCATGGGGAGCTCATTCTCGTACGAGCCGATGCACCCTTCGGATGCGTTAATGTCAGCTCATGGCCTGCTTACAGGATCTAACATAGACTGTCTTCTGCGCTTTAGTAACGCGTTTCCCGGCATCCGGAGACAGAGCGTACCGTGGGCATCGACGCAGCTCGTACCTGCCTCGCGGCCGCTTCCCCTTGCTCCGAATTTGAAGTCGAGGTACGCTCGAGTTTCGGCCCCCACGACTCGGTTTTCTCTGCTATATGCTCTGATATTTCCGCGTGGCATCCACCCGGGCGTGTCCCCATGTCATGCGAGGCGTCACGCGAACACAGCTGTCCGACAGGACAACCGGATCCCGCTCGTCTGAGGGGCCTTTGTGCGGGGTGCGCTGCGCTCTTCGAGATGCGAGAGTCGCTATTCCCATTCTAGCCGGATAGATCCACAGCTCAATGGGGGATGTCTCCGTGATAGACCGAACAGCGAGTGCTTTACCTCGCCCCTTATGGTCGGTAGCCAACCTGTACGTCACCCTCCTTGATCAATCGACCCTCAGCCTGAGTAACTGATCTCCACGAAAGGAACCCGGCGGCGAGGACACATGAGAGCCGTCCGTTTCGCCCGTGCTTCGCTTCTGTACGCACGTTAGGCCGTGCTTCGCCAGGCGCTCACGAGTTAGCCTTCATATATCCCGACGTAACAACGCCCTCCTTCCATTGCTCTCCCCTCTAGCGATGTCCTTGGTCGACCGTCTCCTCAATTCTGAACCTGCCACTTGGGCGGTGGTAGGGTTCACTGCTGTCCTTCTTATCCACTTCGTACCGTACCTGGCCGATCCCCACCACATACGAGAGTACCCTGGCCCTCTTCTCGCCAAGTTATCCGACATCTGGCTGGGCTATGTCGCTGCTCAGGGGCATCGTTCTGAACGCGTCCATGAGCTGCACAAGCAATACGGTCAGTTGCACACCTGACGCTCATGCTCCGACTGCTGTGGCGGCGCTCGTGACGCGAGGCGGAGCGTGTCCACGAGACCACGCTCAATAGACCACGCTCCATATAGCTGGCGAAAGTCTATTTCTCCATGGCTGCTTCCGTCATCGAGAAGCACCCTGCGCACATCATAGCCCTGTCTCCTTTTGTCTCGCGGGCACGGTGGTCGTGAAAAGGTTCCCATGCTGACCCAATTCTGGACATCGCACAGGTACCTTTGTGCGCATCGCGCCGAACCATTTGTCCATCTCGGACCCCGAAGCGCTCCAAGTCGTCTATGGCCATGGAACAGGCACGCTCAAGTCGGACTTCTACGACGCGTTCGTGTCCATCCAGCGCGGCCTCTTCAACACGCGTTCGCGCGTACAACATGCGCGCAAGCGCAAGATTGTTTCCAACATCTTCGCGCAAAAGAACGTCCTGGACTTCGAGCCTCATGTCCGCCAGCACCTCGCAAACCTCTTCAGGCAGTGGGACAAGCTCTGCGAGGGCGGGAAAAACGGGCTCTCCGGCGATGAGGGCGAGGGTGGTTGGCAAGGCCGAGACGGTCGCGTATGGTACGATTGTCTGCCATGGTACAACTATCTCGCGTTCGACATCATAGGTAGGTAACTCGCACCTTGCTATCACCCTTTGACAGCGGCGCGGCTCGCTGAACGTCACGTCCTGTACTGAAACATGCCACTAATCCGCGGTTCGCAGGCGACCTCGCGTTCGGGGCGCCCTTTGGGATGCTCGACGCCTGCAAGGACTCGGCGCCCGTCGCGGTCTCCCACAAGGCTGCCATGGCGGCGTATGGGTCCTCCGACTCCTCCAAGGAAATCCAGATCGAACACTTCCCAGCTGTGCAGGTTCTGAACGACCGCGGCGAGTATTCCGCTGCGATGGGCGTACTGCCCCCGCACTGGCGCCCGCTTGCGAAGAAGATCCCATGGTACTCGAAAGGCAACCAGGCTGTCCAGAAACTCGCCGGTATCGCTGTCGCTGCAGTCGCCCAGAGGTTTGCTAACCCTTCCGACCGAGCGGATCTCCTTTCGAAACTGCAGGAAGGCCGCGACGATAATGGTGACCCAATGGGGAGGGAGGAGCTTACGGCCGAGGCGCTCACGCAATTGATTGCGGGGAGTGACACGACTTCGAAGTGAGTCTGCTATCCAATCTGTCTCCGTTTGCCTCTTGGATCGTTTCGGGGTGACTTCCTCCGCGCCCGATGCGCCAACAGGCGTCCGGAGGTAGTTCGTGGGGTACTTGTTTGACTGAAATCGACGCTGATTTACTCCATTTGCGCAGCTCCTCTTGCGCCCTTACGTACTGGCTCGCCAAGAACCAAGCCGCTCAGCGTAAGCTCCAGCAAGAGCTCGATGCCGCGCTTGGTAGCGATGACGATCCGGTTGCCTCATACGAGCAGGTCAAGCGTCTGCCCTATCTCGAAGCTGTCATCAACGAGGCCCTCCGCATCCACGCCACCTCCGGAATTGGGTTGCCACGACTCGTGCCGGAGGGAGGGCTGACTGTGTGCGGCAAGTTCTTCCCGGAGGGTACGGTGCTGAGCGTGCCGACGTACACGATTCACCGCGATAAGGCCGTTTGGGGCGAAGACGTTGACGACTTCCGGCCGGAGAGATGGTTCGAGCAGGACAAGAACCTCGTACAGAAGACGTTCAACCCATTCTCGTTCGGACCTAGGTCAGTCTAGCTTGTTGTGATCACGGATGGAAGGACCTATGGCTGACTATTATGGGTGGGTGCCTGCAGGAGTTGCGTCGGAAGGAATCTTGCTAACTTGGAGCTGCTCGTGATCGTGGCTTCTATCTTCCGCCGGTATCACTTCGTCCTGGAGAATCCCAATGCCCAGGTAAGTTCCGGTGTTTTCTATGTCACCTACTCTAGATGTGCTGAATCTATCGACAAGCTTGAAACGAGGGAGGGCTTCCTGCGCAAGCCGGTGGAATGCAAAGTCGGCATGAAGCAAAGGCACACGTAGATAGTGACTGCCGCTCTACTTCGCACGGTCTGGGTGGACGTCTATAGAGATATCTTTCTACAATTGTAAGATAATGCTACACGCGGGTTGCATGAGAACAGCCATTCTCGCCAGTAATCAGAGTTGCATAGATGATACAAAGTGAGGTGTATTTCTCATTTTCCTGTCATGATTTCAGAACGGCAAAGCGGGCAACTTGACGAATGACTCGTGTTGAACCACTACGACACACCATGAGTCCCCATAGTTCTCACTGTAAGTAGGGCGATCACGAACCTTGTAAAGACATGCTGCATGGAAGCGGTTCTTGCAAGTCTTGCAAGGCTTGCGTGGCAAGCTACCGTCGGTGGGGTTCACGATGCTGTGAAACAGTATGGAGATACTCCATAAAATCGAAGGGTAGGTTTGAATACGCACGAATAGCAGATTGCACACTCAGCGATGCCTGCGAAGTGCGACGTGACGTTCTTCAGGAAGAAGCTCAGCCCGTCGACAATGCTTCCACTCTGTGCAGCCCGTTTCAGTACGCCGTCCAGAATTCTACACAGGACAGAGCCTAAACATACCCGGAATGTCAAGATCTGCCGTACACCCAGCACCCACGCTCTCCATCGGTCTTCCGTGACGCCCACTAGCCTGGAGTCTCGAATGTCGACCGCGTGAAGCGGCCAGTCCGCTGGGAGCTTGATGGTCAATTCGAGCTTCTGCTCGTCGACTGCATAGGCGGCAGTAACTTCGTTGACGGCGTTCGCGACCTTGATGGTGATGTTCTCGTTCTCGCTCACAAGTTCCTGTGCCGTGCTGGGGTCCTTGACGCGCTCTAATTCGGTACGGATAATCGCCGGCGAGAAGTGGCGCGATGTGTATGCTGTAACTGTTGTGTGAAGCTGGCGGTCGCGACAATCGTTGAGCCAGGCGCGGATGAGAGATGGGACGAGGAGCAGCGCGCGGTAATAGAGGTGGGCGGTGAGGAGTCGGAGGGAGATCGGTGTATCAGTGGTATAATCTAGTGACGAGTTCGTTTTGATCAGAACAAGGTTAGGTTCAGAGATGCAGCTTAGCTCACAGTCGAGATAGAACTCGTCTACGTCCCAGATCTCGAGCTTGAACGCTTTCGCCATGCCTCCGTATAGGTCCAATAAGCCAAAGACAACTGGGAGAAGTCTGGAGCCCACGAGGTCAAGATCCTTGAGTTGGTCGATATAGCCCGACTTCACTTTCATTGACTGCGAAAGCGTAACATCAGCAAAAGAGTGATAATGCGACAGTATGGACTACTTACGGCGCCATGGAACAGATCAAACGTTACCATCCAAGCCAGTATTTGGCCGAACCAGCCCTACCAAAAGTGAATGAAGCGGATCGTCAAAGTATTCGGGGTGAGAGACGAACCTCTCCGTACTCCTCCCCTTCTTCCTGATTCAGACTGTGTTGCAAGATATTCAGCAACTCAGTAGGAAGTTCTGGTTTCACAGCATCTTCGGTGTCGACAGCAGCCTCGATGACAAGCTCTTCCGTGTACTTCTTCGCTGCTTCCTGCAGGAGCTGGTATGCCATCCGTTGCACGTCGATGGAGCCGTCTGTGACGAGGTGACACATCTTCGGGAGCGTATCTCGGGTGAGAAGAGAGGGAGGAAGATCTTGCACAATTTGAAGGGCGAGCTCCCGGCACATCGACAACGGCGTTGATAAAGTTGAACTCTCTGGAAGCCTGTCAGTCAGCATCTCTCAACCGTAGTTATGGTACATACCCAGCTTGAGCGAAACGAGATCTCGGATCAGGGTGAGAATGGCTGATCTCCTCTCATCCCATATCGCTTTGAGCGCCTTATTCGAGGATGCGAAGTCCTCGATGATCATGAACAACTGGAGCGTCCTGCTGAGGGTGACATAGGTGGATGGATCATCCAATGTCGAGTTCTGCATAAAGAGGTTAGCTCTCGCAGCCCTCGTTCCGAACTCTTTCGCACACCTCGAGATTGTTCTCCACCACATCGAACACAAGATCCCAGTGCCCGCCCGGCACGTTGGACAGGATCGGCACCAGGCTCGCAAACACCAGCGTCATCTCGCTCTGCACGTCCTCTTCCAGGTCCTCGTCTGATGTGATCCACTGCTGGCAGGCTTTAATGAGGTTGATCGCACGCTGCTGTGGAAGGAAGACCACGTCGGAGTCCGGGTCGGGCGCGGACGCTGCGAGGTTGCGGAGGAGCCAGAGCCCCTCGGTGTTCGCCTTTGAAGCTGGGATGCCCAACGTGCCCGCTGCGAGCTCGTTGCGGAACCGTTCCAGCCGCGTCGGCTCTGGCGCATAGCGGGTGATGGAGAAGATGATTGCGAGGGATGTATGAGGAGCTGCCCGACACGCAACGTCACATGAGAGAGGTAATGAGCGCATATATCGCAGCAGTACTCACCCAACTTCTCAATCTTCCTGGCGACAAGCATCCATTGCTCCGAGTCTGCCTTCGTTGCGGTACTGAGAGCGTGCCGGAGGATCATATGAAGGACACGCGACTCGCGGACCGTGTCACGACGCGTCGCACGGCCGACCAAGTCAACAACAAGCTGGCCGACCCCCTCAAGACCCGTCGCCGGACCCTGGTTCACGAGCGCATTCGTCACGCTGGAGTGCCACTTCTCGTCCGTGGCCGAGGAAAGAAGGTACGCCGCGAGCTGCTGCACTCTGTCCAATATGCTCTGCAATGTAGCGCGAGCGACGGTCTTGGCGAACACCGGGCTCTGCGCACCAGGCAGGTAACTGCTCTCCTCCGCGTAGATCGCGAGCGCAAGGATATGGTGCAGCGCCCACATGCTCTCCTTCGCTGTCTGCCGCTCGTCTACGAGGTAAAGCAACAGCCCGTGCACGGTGCGCGCGTACTTCGCGAGGCCCTGCGTATCGAACTCGCTCGCTGTAACTTTGATTGAGCGGTATTGCACCGATGGTGGTACGAGAGGGTCCACGACCGCCAAACTCGGATCCAGAGGGGTAGAGGGTAGCGCTTCCAACATGCTGTCTAGCTCCGCCCTGGATGGGAATATATCCGATAGCACGTCGACCTTTGAGCCGAACGAAGAGGCAGACAGAGTACGCAAGACATGCTCTGGCCTGTGATTAAACACGATATGATCAGTTGCACGTTATGCAAGACAGCGAGAGCGGACGAACGTGGCTTTATTGGAGCTGTCAATGAGCAGTTCACGCAGCAGATGTTTGATGACAGACAACGTAGTGCCCTTCGCCTCCGCAGAGCCGATGTGGACCCACTTCTGCCAGAGTCCCTTAGCGAGAGCTTGTTGCTTGGCGTCCACCGGGAGGACTTGTGGAAGTAGAAAGGCGAGCAAGAACGCATACGGGAAGAGCGAGGACGCGAAGCTCTCAATTGCGCTCGCGGACGGGTCACGCTCAATGAGGTCGTGAAGTAGGCTCAGAGGAATGTTGAACGCGTCCACAGAAGACTTGTTCTCGTGCAAGACGTCGTCGAAGTGGAGTCTGAACGAGTCCACGAGGCTGTGCAGAAGACCCTCACGGCAGCTTCGAGAGATGAAGGGCTCTGCGAATCGTCTCCGTTAGCAACGACACGACGTGATTTCATGCGACATACGGTAGTTGACCAGAAGCCTCCCGATCAGCGATGTGGAAGTCGCACCCTGGGGACCAGCGAGCGCCTCGGAGAGCATGTGGGCGGCCGCGTCGTGGAGCGCCTCTCCTTGTGGTCTCAGGTAGTCGGGAAGCCGCTTACTCTCCGCTGCATCCAGAAGCGCGGGGAGCGTCGAGTCGAGCTCCTCAGGGCTACGCCCAACAGTCTCGAGCACACGGTGCCAGACTGTCGACGCGACCACTTCATCTTTGCGGAACTTGAGGTAGAGGAGCAGCAGGGATGGCATCGCTGTGAGGAGGCGGTCTGTCTGAGACTGAACCAATCCGTCTACGTCCTGAGACAACCGTCAGCATGCTGTAATCACGGACAGACGTCCCAGTGAGACGAACCTTCGCCATCTGGTCGTCCGCGAAGACAAGCTCGCCGAACCTCTCGAGAATTCCAACAAGGGACGCCACACGCGCGTCCTGCGCCTCGTCCGCCTGCAACAGCGCCGCGCACTCCTCGAGCGTCGTCCTCACCACAAGCAGCAAAAGATCGTTCGCAGCATCTGCAGGCGCAGTCCCCCTCTCCAGCGAGGCGACGAACTGCTGCAGGAGTTCGGGCACAAGCGCAGGGACCGCCTCCGCGGCGGACTTGACGGAGTTCTCGATCGCCCCAGCGACGACCCTCCATCCGGCCTCGAACAAGTCTGCGGTGCGGAGCGGAGATGAGCGAGTGCGCAGTAATATCAGGACGAAGCCCGGGGCTTACCTGCGCGAAGCCTGTACAAAGCCGCGAAAGTCTTCGCCAGCTCCGTCCCGGCGCTCGCCCCCTTGACCTTGAGCCTCCCGGAGGACAGCTCTTGCCAGGCGCGCTTGATCTGGTCCTGGATGAGCGTCTTCACGGCGGCGTCGACGTTCGGAGATTGGCTTTCCGCGGCCGTGCCGTGGATGAGAGAAATGGCTTCGTCTGCTGGAGCCGACACGACACGACGGACGACGAACACCAGGGATTCCAAGACGGATGCGAAGAACGCTGTGGATGCGGCTACGCGGTCGAGCGAGTTCAGCACGCGGGCATCGACCGCGGCCCAGAAGGACACGAAGAGATCCTCAAGTGGACGTTCAGAAGAGGGCGAAACGATCTAGAAAACCAGTCAGGTACAGGCATATAACAGGAAGACGCAGGGGCACTCACCGAAGATGGAATTGTGGATAAGATGATGAGGACAGTAGGGTACCCCTGTGCAGGAGACCCGGAGCACCCGGTGGCGAGGAACTGCAGGAACTCCGTGTACGCTTGCGATGGGCCAGTCGGAGACGTGGATGGTTTTAGAGGAGGCTTCGAGGCTTCGCCATCACTGTCGGAGCCTGACTCTTCCTCATCCTCCTTCTCGGCCTCCGCTTCCAGCGTCCAAGCATTTGGGTGTTCTGCGCGCACGGAATTAGCCATCAAGCTACGTCGTAGGAAACGGGATGGGCCATACCCTTGAGGAAGACGAGCAGCGGTTGCCACATCGCAGCTCTGACGTTCGGATCGGGTTCGACCCAGGCAGACCTGAGGATAGCGCTGCTCAGGACGGGGACGAGGCTCTCGAGTTGAGCTGCATAGGAAGATATTAGTGTGGCTTCTCAGCCGTCGCATCTACGTACGATGCTTACCCTTGCACTTCTGGACTAACGTCTGGAGCAACGACCACGCCGATCGTCTTACCACGGGCTGCTCGAAGCCGAAGCTCTCAGAGTCGACGAATGGTGGTACCTTTCCATAGTACAGAGACGACCACAGAGCTGGATTCGCAAGAGGCTCGAAGAACGCGTCCTCCTTCTCTTCAGCCTCATTCACACTCGCCGTCGTCTTCGCCTCCGCCCTCTCGTCCGTCTTGCTCGGAGCAGCGGCAGCGGTGTATTTTGCATCTGAAGAACACGCGTAGAAAAGGGGTGGGGGAGGGAGGAAAAGAAACGACTGCATTGAACACATGTACATGCTTCCCACAAGAGACGTAGGACACCCACTCAAAACCCACTCGGTCGCCCCGAAGGCACCCACGCGCAGGCGCGCCTTCCTATCCTGTTCGTTCTCCTCGTCCTCGTCCGCCTTCGCGCGCGGGCTCGGGCTCGGGCTCGGGCTCGCGTCCCCGTCGCGCCGTACTGGGGTACCGCGCCCGCTGCCCTTCTTTCCGCCTTGGGCTCGGACTGGCAGCATGGGTTGTGGGGGGTTAATGTAGAGGTAGACTCCCGAGGGGTCGAGGAGTGTGCGCTGGACGAAGTCCCAGAGGCGCGGGAGGAGCGTCGCGCCGAGGGCGAGCTTGTCGTCGGAGGGGGAGGCGGCGGTGACGTACCGGAGCCAGGACTCGCGCGCAAAGGAGGAGACCTGGCGGTCGACGTCGTGCACGGCGAGGCACCACGAGCCTAGGATAGATTCTGCTTGGTCGGACGAGATAGCTTCACGGATCTGGAAGAAGATCTGGGTGCGTAGGTTTGGAATCTCGAGGAAGGAGGAGTGGAGGGCGATGGCCTGGAGTCTGATCCGTCTGGAGGGGTGCAGGAAGAGGGCTGGGATGTGGTGTAGCTGGAAGGTAGGATGTTAGCGAGAGCGAGCGGGAGAGTCAGCAGCGAAGACGGCCGCACCCAGACCGGAATGATCTCCTGTAAGGTGTAGACAAGGTACTCGCCCTCTTCGCCCTTCTTCGCTCGGCCAATCCAAGCGGTCTGCATATCTTCGAGAGCGCGTCGTTTCGTGGTAGCATCCTTCTTCGCGAGGAGGCGCAGCACCACGACGAGTTCCGCAGGGAGCCTCTGCGCGAGCCCAAGAGTATCAAGAGGATCTGGAACGATTGGAGCGGGTTTTACAGGGGGGACATAGACCTTCTTGCGAGGCTCCTTCTTGCTCTTCTTATCCTTGCCTTTGGGCTTCTTCTCCTTGGGTACCTGGGGCTCTTCCACGACGCCCTGTGTGGAGGCAGCCTTGCGAGCATGCTTCTTGCGCGTAGCAGATGTCGCGGACGACTTTCCCTTGGGTGCCATGGGGCGAGGATTTGACTAGCGAGGAGTGGAAGTGTACCGAGTGAGATGCATAAGGCGGCGAGCTTATGAGAGTCGAGTCTGCGCGAGTCTTTCCACCACCCTTTCCGAATCCGGCACCGCGACGCCATGACGCACTCCAGTCATTCCCGCACGTGCCTATCATCTACGGAGGCGATTGCTCATATCCGCGACCTCTACTGTCCGCGCTCCTACTGGTAGCTCGTCTGTATTCCTCATCCATCGTGATCTGAGGGTGCGCTACTTTTGCGGAGACTGCTGAGCAGGTCATATAAGCCCACGAACGAGACCGGTGGAAGATTGCTAGCAGGACAGCAGTCACCCTCGTGGCGTCGAAATCGATTCACCATGTCCAAATGTAGGGTACTGGTACCAGCCTGCACCGTTGTCTGGTTGCTTACGCCGCTCGCAAGCACAATCGCAATACGCAGCTGCATCGGGCCTCCCGCTCATCAAATCACCTAGTCTGCGCCTTCCCCGGCCTGTTCGTATCCCATTGTCGATAAGACATGTTAGTGACATTGACGAACAATGACAGGTAGAACTCCCACCGGACATTCATCCCCTGCCAGATAGTGTGACTGCATATGTGAGTCCCAGGCCAACCAAAACTGTCGAAGACGATTGATAAACGCCATGTTACTTAGTTCGTATACCCGTTCACGCTTGAGCCGCACGTCCTCACTGTGGAGGCATCTCGAAGATCCACTCTTGCTGCGCATGCCACTCGCCGCGAGGCATACCTCAAGGCCCGAGAGGAAGAGAAAGAGCGGCGGAAGCGTGAAGCTCTCCGAAAGATTGCCCCGGGTTTCGAACCGAGGTCTACGCCGCTCGTCCCTACCAAGCGGTTCTCAGGTATTCCTATCTCACCTACAACTCCCTCCGCAGACGACTCTACCCACAGAAGAACCAAGTCGGTCATGGAGGAGTTGGTTGACCATCTGGCAGCCCTGGACTCGAAGTAGGCACTTCGATCGGCGAAGTCGTATAATGTAGGTTATTGTACAATAGTATCAACATGTGGTGCGGATTAGCAGATGGGTATGCAATCATCTTTCAAGGACGAACGCTGTGATTCCTCACATCGAGCGTATCACCGCGCCCGTCGTCAGCTGAAACTTATTCAGCTTGCCTCGTCGCACTCGTGCACGTTTCCGTGTTAAGTCCGTGGCAGGGAAGCCCACATGCTATATCCTGGAAGCATCTATCTTCCCAACATGGCCCACAATAAAGCTTCTTAGCAGCTGGCAGCGCGCTCACCACGCGCTCCCAAACCAGTGTACTCCATTACGTTGTTCCGGAGGAAATATACCAAGTACTAGTACCACCGTATAGTAGCTGCGCCGTCGACGCCTGTTATGCAGCGTGGAGATTTCTCGTGATTAGATTCTTTAGTTCCGAAGAGCCGGGCGACGAAGCGTGGTAAGTCCTCGGGCAGGCGCGAGCCCATTGTACTTATAGCACTGCGTCTCTTGGCCTCCTCCTTCTTCCCCAATCTAATGCTCCCGCACCAAGACGCTCTGCTCATCCACCCATATCGCTAAGACCTCAAGGTGGACCACTAATTTTGTACGATCCTTCAAAGAATCAGGCAATGTCTCCTCGGGATAACGTCCCAGGCCGCAAAGCATTCAGCCCAGACCGAAGATGTCACGTACGTCGTCCCATCCTCTACTCACTTCCCTCATGTTTCCCTCCCCCTTTCCCATTCGTACACCTCCAAACGAGATGTTGAACACCGCCCGCCGTCGCGCAGTGGTTCGACAGCAATGGCCGGCCCTACAAACGCCTCGACGGCGGCATCGGCTGCCCCCGCAACCGCATGTGCTACTTCGCCCACCCCAATGACGGCGAGCACTGGCGCAACGCCCGGGCCTCCGGCGAGCCCCCGCTCCAGTACCTCACCGACGACGAGTACCGTCTCATCGTCGGCCGACACCGCTCGCCCGGCCGCCCCCCGCCCTACCTCCCGAACCACCACAATCACCACCACCCCCAGTCCGCCGTCGCGAATGCCGCCCGCCATCGCTCCCTCAGCCCCGGGCGCAGGCGCGAGCGGCCCCCGAGCCCTGCCCCTGGTCCGAGTCTGCGCCGCCGGTCGGACAGCCGCGAGCGGGCGCTGGCGGCGAGCGCCGCCGCGTCCCCAACGCTCGCGCAGCGTATCCGTGGGCGGCGGTCGATCAGTCGTGAACGGGAGAACGCAGCCGCGCGTGCGTATGGACACCGAAGCTCGCGCTCGCGCTCGCCCGTCCTCCGCGGAAGGCTTCGCACGCCGCCACCGCCGGCGGGCCCAGCTGGTGGGGCGCCGCCGAGGGGTCCCAGGCCCTATGGTGCGATCCCGGATGGTCCTAGGAATGGAGGCGGTGGTGCAGGGGCGGCGAACTTCAACCACAGAAGCCCGATGTTCCTGAAGAACGAGGCTGTGGACGTGCCAATGAGGGACGTGGGGACGACGTCCACGAAGGCGTCTTACGGAAGGGAGAGCAGCATCGCGAGCACCCGCATTCCTTCCCAGCACTCGTCCCCTTCAAGAGTTCATGCTACGGCTTCCGTATCCATGGCTGGAATGGACGCTGACCGTGCAGCTGTGCCGCAACCGACCGCAAACGCAGCTGCTACTCCTCCCTCAAGCGTTCCCACTCCGGACACGATAAAGACCCTGTTGGAATCTAACCAGCTCCAGTGGCAGCAAATATCTTCTGCGGTAGCCGCCGCCACATCGGCGGTGCCAAAAGCGTCCGGGCAGGGCGCTGGTTTTGGCGGAGATCTCTCCATCGAAGAGAAGAATAAGATCTGGTCGAGCCGTGTCGAGTGAGTGATGCAATGTGCTTCGCAGACTGACCTGAAATGCCGACGTAACGTGCCCGCCCCGCAGACTTCTTGCAGCGGCGACGCGCATACATAATGACTGCCGTTCGATGGAAACCGATATCCGTGATTATAAGCAGCTCGTCGAATCATTCAGCTACCAGACTCTCCCCGCCGAGGACAGGACCGTGATAGAGGGCCACCTGCAAAGTTTGCAGGGGCAGCTGGGACAGAAAGCGGACGATATGAAGAAGATCCTGACCAATTTATCGTCCGCGAAATTTTGGCCCACATACACAAACCGACGCACACTCCCGCCCGGATTGGATGGAAACAGCAAGGAACATCAACAAGAGCTGGCTAAAGAAATCGGGTCTCTGAAAGGCTCTGTTTCTCAACTACAGGACTTGTTTAAATCTGTCGATGCGCGATGGGAGCAGATGTCTAAGCAACTTCAAAGTAATCTCTCGTCCGAGTCTAGGGCCACTGGTGGAGGAGACGTGGAGATGGCCTCAAACCAAGCCAGTACGTTCTTGGCCGAAGCAATTGTCCCTTCAGAACTGGAGAAAATCCGCGACACCATGGCGAACTTCGAAGAACGCCTGGGCAGGCTCGAACGTGATGTGCAGGACCCGTCGCTGCTCGCGCAGATCGACGCGATCATCGCCGAAAACGTGCAATCCATCGTCCTCGCCTCTACGGGAACCGTGCAGGCCAAACCGCCCGAGCCTCGTGCCGCGCTCACCGAGGAGCAGCTCAAGACGCTCCAGACGTTGCAGCAGCATGCGGCGACTACTGGGCAACAGGTCGCAAGGCTGTCGCAAGAAGTGGCGCAGCTGGCCGGATTCAACGAACGGCTGCAGACCGAGAACATGGCGCTCCAAGCCGAGAACGTCCAGCTCCGGCAGCAGCTGGAGGAGGTACGCCACACTGACTCGTTTCTCAGCCCGTTCGGCTTAACGCGTGTTCATGACAGCTTCAAAATACGCAGACGTCGTCGGGAGATTCGACGCAAGCCGATAGAATGATATCAGAGATGCGCGCATTGAACGCGGCCGTCCGGGCGTATATCTCTCAAGGCTCTTCTTCGCAATCTGCTGAACCCATGGGAGACGCAGTTGTTAAGCAGATTGCACCCTACCTCGTCAAGTCTATCCCCGAACTCATTGCCCCGCAACTTCAGGGCCTGCGCGATCAACAAGAGACACTGCGTGCTGCGCACACGCAGGCCATTCAAGAATTGTCGACGAAGATGTCCTCAACGTTGCAGGCTATTGAAGCGATTCGTGTCTTGGTCGGAGGGCTGGAGGTGAAGAGTCCGCCGCCACCTTCTCACCCGACTGTGAACGGAGCGTCGTAGAAGCTTTGATAATGCTGTTCTGATTATGAACCCTTCCGCCGTCCTCATGCTCGCATATGCTTTAAATTGGCTGCCTTTCTTTCCTCCTTCGGCATCACCTGCACTTCTACCAGTCGTCACCGCACTGCCAGTATCTATCTTCATGCAATTACCATATTCCGTTGTTGTATCCGTAGCGCAATTATGTTATGCCTGACGGCCGAAAGCCATCGAGTTGTAGTCCAGGGACTCCGTTCAGACCCATATGAATACAATTTTGTGACATGCGTCGTCGCATATGCATGGAGCGTGCATACTACATAATGCGCGGATGGTAGATAGTGGCAGTGATAATACGGATGGCGAGACAAGGACAAGGATACGATGCGAAGACGATTACTGCACAAAGAATGAGCACGAAGGTCGTACGGACGAGTGGGTAGAGGGGGATACTCACGAATTGGAGCGCAGCACCCTTCGTCTTCTTCTCACCACCAAGCTCGAAGCTACAGCGCTGACGTAAACAACGGCAACGAAGGGGAACATGGACGAGGGCAACGTACTGCTTGCAACGCTTCAGGGAGAGCTGCATCTTGTACTTGCACACCGTGCACTCTAGCCGGAGCACGACCTTCTTCGTCGTCTTTGCCTGTTACACCGATACGCCATCGGTTGAGCACTGGTCTTGTTGCCGCGCCCTAATCAATACCATGAAACGTACCTTCTTGTGGAAGACGGGCTTGGTCTGACCACCGTACCCGGACTGCTTACGGTCGTAACGACGCTTTCCCTGCGCAGCCAACGAATCCTTGCCCTTCTTGTACTGGGTCACCTTGTGAGGCCTGCAGGACAACCCGGACGCTCAACACCACGCTCGGAGCATGAGGATAACGGATACATACGTGTGCTTCCTGCACTGCTTGCCCTTGCAGTCTAGAAAGCCCCAAGTCAATACCCCATCTCAACCTTCTCTCCCGTCCGAGCGAACTCACAAGTCCGGCGAGTCCTAACGAGAAGCGTACAGTCAGCACCCCGGCATATAATTAAAAAGCAATGCTTCAACATACTTGGGGATGTTGACCATGGCGGAGGTGTCGTTGGCGACGTTGTCTTGAGGATTGTGGGCGGGTGGACGTGCGATAGTCTCAGCAATCCGTCCCTCCGACGGAAACGGCAACTAGTTGATCAAACAAGGTTCACACTCCGCTCAGCCACAGTCAGAGAGTGCTCAGCCAGTAGGCGCTTATTGTACACCCCACAGTGAGCGTCGATATATCACTGGCATACATATGTGAGCATTGCGAAGGCAATGTATATACGCGAGTGGAACGTGTCTAGTACACAGTGTATAGTCCGTACTCCATGTCGATTAGCTTATAATCTCCGCCTTCTCTTCGACCGCGTCCGCCACTGGGTCCTTCTGCACGACGGCCTTCTGCGCAGCAGCGAGGTCCTCTGGAGGCACAAATAGCGTTGAGAGCTGGAACTTCGCTCTACAGGCTGCTCGGAACTCCTCTGCCCGTTGCGATCGGATCTCGGTCAGGAACGCGACGATCGCGAGAGCCGTCTATGAGTTACAGCGTTCGACGTTTGGTTGTATGAAATGTCTATACACAGCAAACATGAGCGTACCTCTAGTTTGAGCTCTGTATCGGCATTGAGCGCGGTGAAGATCGACGCTTCGACCTCTTCTCGAGGAGCGCCGAGCGTCCGCGAGACCTTCGTGGCGGCAAGGACCGCGTCTGCTCGTGAGGAATGGCGCTGGAGGTATTGCGAGTTGAATACCTCCAGCGATACTTCATCCGGTATGAGTTTCTGAATCGCTGACAAAGCGGCAGAGGCGGCGTTCTCGGACGGCTTGTCTGTCAACGATGTCCCTTTATAAGAGCGTTGCGGTTAGCGCAGGAGGTAAGTGGACATGTAGGATCACATCGTACATCTTCGCTGGAAGTCAACCAGACGGAAATGCAGTTCTGGTGAGTCTGCGTTCAATGCATGTGCGCGGTTCAGAGCCTGAATGGCTTGCAGATATCTCTCTGTGATTGCGAGGTGTTAAATCCATAGTGAACAACGGGAGGGAATATCACGAACTCCGCCGGACCGCGACGTCGTGGATTGCGAGCCACGCATCGATGTTATCTTTAGCCATCGTGGTTAGAGGTTTGAGCACCTTTGCTGCACGCTCGAGCGGGTCCGACGCTTGCAGGAGCTTCGTGCCATCCGGATCTTCGTCCTTGAGTGGACCGATATCAAGGCCCTTGTCCTCGTTAGCGGAGTTCTGGTTAGCTACGCGGTGACAGAGTAAGCTTGAGAGCAAATGCAGAGTGATGACCTGCATGGGCGTACCCTTCTTGGCCTCCTCCTGGACCTTCTTTTCGGCTCTTTTCGCCTTCTTCTTCTGCTTCTTGGAGAGTTCCGCTGCAGACGAAGAGCAGCGGAGTAAATCGCATGGAGTGATGGGTTTATAGCGACCGCGGCTTACACTCAGACGAAGGCTTTGTCGCTAACGACGGGTCATCGTGTACTTTGACGAGTATCTAACGCGACTTCAGCATGTTACTGCAAAGGGCAGCTCAATGAACACGTACTCGAGAAGCCTCGATGGCTGAGTGGACGTACGCAGGATGTGACCGTAAGTTGTCCTCCCACTTGATCAAGCTGTATCATGATGACCGTTTAGACACGGCACTCAGCCTCGTAAGGATCCCGACACTCACTTCAGGTAGATGTTGATCGTGAACTTGCGCACGGAGTACCCGTGGAAGTCGAACTGGTCATCCTCAAAGACATCAAAGATCCTATGGATCGCATCGTACTTCTTCAGCGCCATCGCGAGGTTCCCATTACGCAGCTGCGCGTCCGCCTCCTCGGTCAGGTATATCAGCGACTGCATGTCTTCCAGGTCCTGCGACGGGCTCGGGGCATCTTTCTGTGCACACCCAGTGCAAGCCTCCAAGTCAATACAAGCACCACGGAGTCCGGTGATACCTAGTACTGAGACGTACCTTTGTGAATAGCCCAAACACTTCGACCGCCTCATCGATCAACCCTGCCCTCAGGCGATACTTGCCCGCCTTCGTGTTCAAGAACCGGTCCTGCAGATCCAGCGTCCTCGCCAAATCCATGTTCTTCGCCGCTCCGAAGGGGTCCCCCGCGCGCTTCAGGACACGCGCCTTGAACATATACAGCTCGGGCAGCGTCGGCGTGTGTCCAATCGCCTCATCTAGCAGCTCGATCGCTTTCTTGTGACTTCCCAAGAACGAGTGATGCTGTGCCAGGTAGTAAAGCGCCCATATGTACTCTGTGGGGTCGGTGTCGGGCGGCGAAGGGGAGGTTGCGGGGTGGACGAGCGTCGACAGAAGGGAGGTGACAGTCTGCTCGATGGTGTCGCGCTTTGAGGAGGAGCGATAGAGGGACTTGAGGTCGGCGAAAAGGGAGGGGACGCCCTTCTCGAGGCGAGTCTTGAGGTAGGGCTGGACGAGCTTGGTGAATTTGTCTCCTGATGGGTACTGTGGGTTGGTATGTATCGGCTTGAGTCAGTTGAGGCCACATACCTTGAGCGATCTCAAGTGCTATTCGGAGTGGGGCGGATGCTTTAGGAAATTGGGCCGAGAAGTCGTGCAAGCTGTGCAGAGCTTGATCTCGTTGCTCGTCCGTGATAGCCTCTGCAAACAAGAATGAGGAACGCCACCACCATCTGATACAAGCAACGTCTTACCGAGGTCAATTCCGCGACTTGCCAGGTACCCCTTATAATAATCCCAGCAGTTCGGGTTCTGCTCGATGAGCCCCTGCCACGCCTGCTGCGCCTCGTCCTTACCAGCCTTCGACAAAATTCGCGCTAATAGTAGTGGACGGAGGCGGTCGAGCCGTCTTGAGTACTCACGGCCCACTCACCAATGCGCCCAGCGGCTCACCTCGGAACTCCTGAATCGCGACCCGGTCGATGATAGCGCGCGACTTGGCATTGGCGTCAAGGAGCGAGAGCGCGTCCGCGTACTCGCCGAGCTCCTCCAAGACACGGACGTGATATAGCAGGATCTCGGACATCTCGACGTCGTAGTCGGGCACATTCTGCTTGGGCGCGTTCAGTGACAGGTGAGGGGAAGAGGGGATACTTGTCGTACGCACCTTGACGATGCGCTCATACTGTTCGAGCACACTCTTCGCCTCTGCGAGGTTGCCGCTCAGGTGGTACGCAACGGCGAGTGCGATCCAGTTCTGACGGAGCTGAGGCCGTAGCCTGAGGAGGGTGTGGCGGGTCTCGACAAGCCCGTCGTAGAGCCGCAACTGCGTCTGCAGATGCGCGGCGTCGCGGAGGATGTTCATGTTTTCCTGCAATCATCACATTGTCAGCGAGCTCCGATCCGATGCATGGATTCGGCAATCCTGGGCTTCCGGAGAAGTAAAGATTTGAGGCTATGACAGATCTAGGACGACAATACGCGATGGAACGCTGCTTCACGGCGTGTATAGTCGCACGCGTAAATTTGCCTGTTAAGACGCGGGTGATCCGCACAGAAGTGGGTCCGTGGCAGACAATGCTTGGGCTCGCCCGAGGGAGCACAACAGCCAGGCCACACACGCATTCTGGTCGGGTTGTGTGAAAATGATGCAGATGATTCAGCCCTGTCGTCGGGCATCTTTGCCCGACAAGGCGAAGCGGTTTGCACGACGGAGAGTCATCGTAAGCTCTGCCATGCCAGAAGACATATATGCGCTCAGTAGAACAAGTGGATCTGACCTTGTCAAAGCGCAAGGCTTGAGTGTAAGATTTAAGAGCCTCTTCATAGTTTTTCTGGCCCTTCTGGATGAGGCCAAAGACATGCCAGCATATGTGCGAGGTGAGATCGAGGCGGACGCCCTGCTTCACGAGTTCGAGGCCTTCCTCGCGCCGGCCGAGATGTGTGAGGATGAGTCCCTTCATGCACAAGGTTTCTACAATCTGGCTTGAGCACGCATAGCTAAAAGCGTGCATTGCAGGTGTGACGCACCACCATGATTAGGGAACTTTTTGAGGATAGCATCCGCAGTCTTGAGGCCCTTCTTCAGTTGCCTGTCTTCATAGTAGTGGAGGACCTCCTTGAAGAGACCAGACTCCTTCAATGGGAGCGCTCTACTCGGCAAAATCCCAGCAGGAGGCATGACTAGGTCGACGAGGAAAGCAAGGAATGCGAGTGCGTCGAGCCAGAAGGCGTATATGGCCGGGGCAGCCACACTTGCGCGCGGTGTATGCAGATCTGGGATTGTGGCGGAGAGCAAGAGCGCGCGGCTCAAACAAGCGACAACAACGCGCGACGCGCTTCTCGCGCACCCTCGCCTCCACACCGTCTGTTGTCTCCCTCTCCCTCTCCCTCCCCTACCGCCACGCCCGCCCCCCCTTTCCTCACCGCCCGCGATGGTTGCCACGACGCGCACCGCAGGGCAGCCCTCGCCCAAGAAACTCAGGTTCCGCGACAAGCTGGTCGGCAAGGGCCTTTCCACCGATACCCTCCTCAAGAAACTTAAGCAGCTTCATCAGGAGCTCGCAGAAATGGACCAGGAGCACGTCGATGTTAACTCCCTCGCCCCTGTCCGCAAGGATCTTGTTAGTACCTCCATCCTCCTCCACAAGGACCGCGGCGTCAAGGCCTACGCCGCATGTTGTCTCGCCGACCTTCTCAGGCTCTACGCTCCCGACGCGCCCTACACTCAGAACGAGCTTCGCGACATCTTTCAGTTCTTTTTTAGGCAGCTCTCTGCTGGTCTCAAGGGCGCGGACTCTGCTTACTACAACGAATACTTCCACCTACTCGAATCTCTCTCCACCGTCAAAAGCGTGGTTCTTGTCTGCGACCTCCCTCATGGCGACGAGCTCATGGTCGACATCTTCCGGGACTTTTTTGGTCTTGTGCGGCGCGACCTCGCAAAGAAGATTGAGCTCTTCATGGCTGATATCCTGATTGCGCTCATTGACGAATGCTCGAGTTTGCCCTCGGAAGTGCTCGAAGTAATCATGGCCCAATTCACAGACAAGAACGCGGTACGTCTCAGTCCTAACCACCTTCACCCCTGGTATCGCGTGCGAAGTGTACACAACACGGTTGTGACCCTCGGTCCAGCTCGTACACCGTGGTGAATTCCTGAGGCGAGGCCAAGGAGCGTAGTCGCCCACGCTTCAGTCCCCCTCTTCGCGTCTGTGTACCACCACGTGAACCCCACAGTCGCGCGGCTTGCACAGAGCTTGAAGTTACCTACAGACTTGCAACCGTCTCTGTGACCGCTGTTCATGTGACCTGTAACTGACGCCGTATCCGACAGAGGATGGACCAACCCTCCTATCGCCTTGCAGTCCAAGTCTGTAACGCAACCGCCGATAAACTCCAGCGGAATGTCTGTCAGTATTTCACAGACATCATCGTCGACCGCGCGCGTGAAGAAGAGTTTGACGAGGTTCAGACCGCGCACGACCTCATCCAGCAGCTCAACCGGGCGTGCCCCTCCCTCCTCCACAATGTCGTCCCCCAGCTCGAAGAAGAGCTCCGCGTCGAGCAACTTCAACTACGGCTGATGGCGACGCAGACACTTGGCGAGATGTTCGCGGACAAGCACGGGCAGGACCTCGTGCACAAGTATCCCAGCACGTGGGCGCACTGGCTGAAGAGGATGAACGACAAGAACATCGCCGTGCGCCAGGCGTGGGTCGAGAAGATGAAGGGCGTGCTGGTGAACCTACCGGACATGCGCAAGGAGACGGAGGAGGCGCTCCGGTTGAAGCTGCTCGACCCGGACGAGAAGATTCGCGCGGCGGTGTGCAAGCTGTTTGGGCAGCTGGACTACGAGACGGCGCTACACCACGTTTCGGTGGACCAGCTCAAGGCGGTTTCTGGTCGGGGACTGGATAAGAAGGTGGGTTATTGCCTGGAACGGAGGCCTGGTGCTAACGCTCTTGTTCGTGGCGTAGCAAAGCGTCCGAGTGGAAGCTTTCAACGCCATTGGTCGTTTGTACAGTCTCGCGTACCCTGAGATGTGGGTGTACAAATTTGCGGTTCAGTTGCATCCGCTGACATCTTTGCAGCGAAAACAACGATCCCGCGGCAATACAGCATTTCTCCTGGGTCCCCAGCAGCATTCTGCATAGTGCCTCGATAAACCGCGATGTAAAGTAGGTCCATGTCTTACAGCCATGCAGAGAGCGTCGCTCAACCTATACTTCAACAGGGCTCTCGTTGAGCAGACACTGGCGGACTACATACTTCCCCTCCCCACTCTTCCTGCCTCGTCCGCCTCCAAAGGGACCGAGACTGACGAGGTAGCGTGGACAGATCGTTTGCTGCTGACGATGCGCTATCTCGACGAGGCTGCCTTTGGGATTCTGTCTGGCCTCACGAATCTCAAGGTGGTGTGAGTAATTCCGGTTGAGGTTTGAGAATATCTCTGATTGCTACGCTTCAGCCGACCCACGATATACGAGAAATTCGTGACTGCGTGCATTGAGTACAATGTGAGCTGTCGCCCAGGATTTTGTGAACCCGCTGCGCATTCTGATGCCCGTGACTCTGTAGGGCGGCGTCATTGATGAGAATGAGGACGCTGTGACGGAAAAGCTCAACGTCGCGATCAAGGCTACTCTTCGTGAGTCGTCACTACTGCCGAGCAGTGCTGGACGGACTGATATCGTGGGGTTCAGCACAATTTCCCGAGCCCGGCAAGGCAGCAGAAGACCTGCAAGCGTTTGCGAAGCTCAACGAGGGCCGTCTATATAAGTTGCTTAAGACATGTATGGACGTCCAGACCGACCTGAAAGGTCTTATTAAGGCAAGGGTGAGTATCTCACCCAAGCTGCTCTATACGGGTTACTGGAACTTACGTGGCGCAGAACGAGTTCCTCCGCCGAGTCGAGCAATCCTCCTCCAACCTCCTCGGGACAATGACGATTTTCCTTCGTCGTGCCACCCTACACATCATCAACCAGTCATCAATTCCCACCCTTATCAAGCGTGTCCAGAAAGGCTCCGAGCCACCCTCCTCCGTTGCATACTCCCAAACGCAGTCGCAAAACATCCAGACGTTCTCCATGTACGCCGCAGGCGGAAGCGAGCCCGAGGGACGCACACAACAGGCAGCGCACGCGGCGCAGGTGTGGATGACTTTCGTGTCCAAGCACTGTCCTGCGCTATACAAGGCGCACATCGGCGAAATCTCGAAAGCGATCGCGGACGAGAGGAACACGAGGCTAGTCGAGGTGTGTTTGCATGCTCTCGCGGCGACGGCGATGTGGGACCCGAAGAGTGCGCCCAGCGATAAGTGCGTGTGGTTTGTGTACGGACTAGCGTGAATGAGGTAGCTGACGGTGCGTGTTTTGGTATCGTGATAGGCGTACGGTCGAACGAGTCTTGCGGTTTGTATTGGAAGCGAACCCGCGGCATGCAAAGTTCGCGGCAAGGCTAGTCGCATGCATGAGCGATTCGGAGAAGCTGTGCACACAGGTCGTGGAGGTGCGTGCAACTGGTTGAACTTGGAGTTGCACTGATGAGTTCTACGAAATGTAGTCGATAGCGGACAGTCTCGAGGAGGTCGAGCCAGACAAGCTCGTCGCGCACATTGCGGTGCTTGCTCAGTTGTCCCTCCGTGCACCCGATGCATTTGAGCAGAAGAGCGATGTTATCATGGCGTACCTTGTCAAACAGGTTCTCAGGTCGGCGCCGGATGTAGATGAGGACATGGTGAGCCATCTCTTGTAACGTCGTCAACTTTTTGCTAACATCGGTATAGATGGAGACCGATGAAGACTGGCTAGACGACGAGCGGATGCCTATTGACCTCCGTGCGAAGATCCTTGCGCTGAAGGTCTGCCGTAATCGCTGTATAGCGCACGCGGGATCGGAGACCGCACTCGACATCGCCCACCCCGTCATACGGATGTTCTCAACCGTGCTCCAGTATGAGGGTTCGTTCTCCGCAGATGCGAATGACCTGTAAGTAGTATTCACGGTGATCAGCTATGCGTGCGAGACGACATTGACACGACATGATATAGCCTGTTCATGCGATCGCGACTACGATTGCAGTCGGCCACGTCGCTGCTGCGCTTGTCTGCCATACCGAGTTATGCGCAGGAAGTGTCGAAATACTTCGTGCAGATAGCCCTCACTATCCAGGTGCGTTCTGTCCTGGAAGAGTCGTCGAAATCGCTCAGCTGAGTGTGTGCGCTATTACAGGATTCCGTATACCAAGTCCGCATGACGTTCCTCGACAAGCTCGTCGCATTGCTGTCCAAAGGAAAGATCCCCATTCAGTACAATATGGTTCCCTTCCTTGCCGTCCACGACCCTGAGGCGGATGTGAAGAGCAAGGCGCAGGCGTATGTTGTGTACGCCCTGCGTGCCATGCCCAAGCGTAAGATTTCAATCCTCGACTGTATGGTCCTGAGCTGACGTCTCACCAGCGGTACGACTGGAGCGCTTCGAACATTCCTTCATTCGGCTGCTGCACCTGCTGGCACACCATCCCGACTTTAGGATAGAGCAGGAGTACTTCCCGGATATTGCGAAGTATGTTTGTTGACCGCAGACTTCCCGTTGAAGACTTACAAGTCATATCCCAGATACATTCAGTTCTTCCTCGACCTTGTGGCGAACAGCGACAATATCGCGTTGCTATATCACATCGCGCTGAAGGCGAAGACGGTGCGCGATGCGGAGTCTCATTCGTACAGTGAGGTGAGCCTTCGTTCACAATGCGACCCTGTAGATATTATCGCTCATGACTCGTTGTAGAAACTGTACCAGTGCGCCGAGTTGGCTCAGCACGTCATCAAGGCCCACGCCAAGGCACATTCTTGGAACCTCGAGACGTGGCCAGGAAAGGTCCGGTTGCCACCTGACATCTTGAGACCGCTGCCCAGCTCCGAAGCCGTCAACGAGGTATGTTAACAAACATCTATAATCTGAATGCGTATTCAGCCCAACCTACACCCAGATCCTGAAGAGAGTGTATCTACCAGAGGAAGCTCTGACATGGCTGGACGAGAAGCAGTCAAAGCACACTACAGAGGCAAAGGTCAGCACGACTCAGACTTGCACGCGTCCATGTTCTGATTTGACCATATAGGAGAAGAAAGCTCGCGCTGCCCGCGCTCCAGCGGCGGCCAAGCGCAAAGCCGCAGCGCCCAAGGCCAACGGGTCTGCCAAGTGAGTGGATTGTGTCAGCTAATCTACACAATATTGATACCTAGTCGCAGGCGGGCGCGGACAGCAAAGAAGCGGAGAGCAGACGAGTCGGACGATGACGATGACGAACCGTCTGCCTCAGATGACGATGATGATGCTGGCGAGAAGCCTCCAACATCCCCCGAGAAGGACGTGGATGAGTCCGATGAAGAGTCGCAAGAGGAGGCTGAGGAAGAAAAGAAAGGGCGTCCAACGAGGACGAGGGTACGTTGTCGTGTAACTTAGCGCTCCCGTCCTAGTCTCATCGGTAATTTTAGGCGCAAGCAAAGAAGCAAGCTGCACGAGCCGCAAAACGTCAAGCCAAGTCAGCGGCAGCCGATGGCTGATCAGCGTTTCGATATTCCCTCCTTGTATCTTCCGTGGTCATATTCTGTCGCGTCCTTTTTATCTACGTTATGTGCCGCTCATCTCACGACATATGCTGTATCGTTGCTATCTTAACCTTGCTTGCTGTGATGCTGCATTGCTCTAGTATCTTTTCGGGACTGACTGACGTGCGAGTTGTTCTTACATGTATTCCTACCCAGTAATGACCTCTTCCCCATGATCAGTACGACATGCACATGTATACCGGAGCTCTCGTGATAGCCATATTTATCGAACTTCTCTTCTCATGTATGTAAGACACCTGCCAGGAAGTGTCAGCGGTGATCCTCTGATTGCTAGGTGTGTCTTTGAAAGCAGACGACACAGCTGATCGACGCAAGTTTTATACGTGCGAACGACCAATCATTGCTCTAGATTGTACAGGGATTAGAGATACCAAGAAACTGTGTTGGTAGTTGCGACGATGATGTATGCATGAGGGATGCCAATACCTGGAAGATGTGAGATACATGATATACGATGGATGTAAGTGTACGAATGTGCTATGTGCAAGTCGATAACAATAAGACAGCGAGAGTCCATGCTCTAGGCGGCGACGGCGCTCAACCGTAGTTCAGCTCACCTCCCGCACCTCCATATCCACCATGGCGTTGTCCTGGACCAGGACCACTTGGACGTCCTGAGGGTACCGGCAGAGGCGGTCGTGGGGGCAGGTGTGCGGGATGGAGCCTGCCGTATGCATGTGGCGGTGGCGGCAACGGCTGGCCCATGCCCATGCCCATAGGGATGATTTGTGGTGGGGGTTGACCAGGGCGTATGGATATAGGCGGGAGGGTGGGAGGTGGCGGAGGTTGGTATTGTCGAGGCGGTAGGTAGGGAAGCGCATGTGTTCCGTACATTGCAGGGGCCCCGGGCATCGGTGGCTGGGAGTAGTGGACTGGGGGTGGGCCATTTCTAAACGACTCACGCGGCGGGGGTGGGCGACCATGCATGCCCATGCCTGGAGGCATCGCAAGAGGTCTCGGAGGACCTTCTGCAGGAGGAACAGGTGGTCCGGCTGGAGCTTGGTGGCGTCTACCACGCTTGTCGAACTCATGGGATGCCTCGTAAGATGGCAAGCTGGGGGAAAAGTCAGAGATGGATTTGCCAGAGCAAACAGATATCTATTAGTCGACGATAGCGTAGAAGAGAAGGACACGCACGACTTGGGGTCTGCTGGAAGAGGATCTGTCCAAAAGTAGTCATGGTCTAACGCCTGTGAGGCCGTCAGCCGATCCCTTGGATTGCAGACCAACAGTCTGTCTAGGAGGTCAACAGTCTCGGGACCTATACTGCAAGCGCATGTTAGTCAAAGCACCTTTCACGCCAGCCGTGCGAAAACATACGACTCGTAGGTCTTCCGCAACCGCCGATAATGAACTTGAAACTTCTTCACGCCCTCACATCCAGGAAGTAGATCGTACTCGGGCCAGCTCTGTGCGGTCGGAGTACCACAAAGCTGCCAGATCTTGTCGAGCTGGTCGAGGTCCGACGCTCCAGGAAGGATTGGTTTCCGGAAGAACATCTCACCCAGTACGCAGCTGGAACGACGATTAGGCTCCCATACATACCATGGTGTAGCTCGACATTCAGATGACCACTTACCCTACGCCCCACATGTCTACCTCACCGCCATACTGTCGGGCACCAAGCAGCAGCTCGGGAGGTCGGTACCACCGAGTGACGACACAATTCGTGTACTTGCGCTCCTTGCCTCGAGCGTCTTCCTTCACCCGGACGATGCTAGGGTCGAATGCACGCGCAAGACCAAAGTCGGCGATCTTCAAGCATCCGTCGTTCGAGATGAGCAGGTTCGCAGCCTTCATGTCTCGGTGTAGGATGTGATTCTGCGAAAGTTGTAGGACCTGCTGAACTGGTGAAGCTGACGAAGAAAGCCTACCCGATGCATGTACTCAGTGCCCTCCAGCAACTGTTTCATATACAACTTGATTTGACTGGGAGACAGCTTCACGCGCTCATTTTCCAACAAACCAGCAAGGTCATGGTCCATGTACGGGAACACCATGTACACCGATAGCGGTGACTCCTTGCCATGACCTAACATAAAGGATGAGTAACTGCATAGACACGAAGGGCGTGAGGTTGAACGTGGTCCGAACGCACTTCGAACGACGAACATATCCAGGATGTCAACAATACATGGATGGCGCAAAGCCTTCAAAATCTTTATCTCACGTAAGGCTGTGACGGGCATGCCCTCTTTCTCATTGTGCATGAGAATGCGCTTCAAAGCGACCGTATGGCCCTTCTCGCGGTGTATGGCTTTATGCACCTCTCTACGGACATTGTCAGTGTGAGATCAAGATGTCACCTTTGCACACAAAGAATTCGATCAACAGGAATATCACGCACCCGAAGGTACCTTCACCGAGCTTGGTCATCACAGTATAGTCAGTCTGTTGTCCGCAGCCTACGAAGATGCGACCATAGGCTTCTCGCTCCTGCTCTCTGGTTCTATGTACGGCCTTCCGCTTCGGGCGACGCACTGCTGCAGGCCGACCCTCCTTCGTCTGCTGCTCCTGCGACACAGCGGACGCTGCAGCTCGAAGGTCTGACTCGAGTCTGGGAAGCGTAGGAGGAACTGGCTGCGGCGAATACCTGTCCAAGGGAGCTGGCGGCTTCGGGGGAAGCCTCGCTAAGTCTGGTGGCGCTGGGGGTGGAAGGTCGTCTGGTGGTGGCGGAGGCGCACTCTCCCGTTCAGCAACTTCGCCCTTCTCTGGGGTTGTCCGTGGAGAGATGGGGCGCGCCGGAGGGCTCATTGGCTGGGCCAGCGAAGGTGACCTGAGCGTGTATGTTTCTGCAACGTCTGGATGGTGTTGGTTAGAGACACTGTTACGCCCAGGTGGCTGCTTTCCCCAACCTTCACGGCCATCCCGGTACTCGTCATAAGTATCTCGAGCAGGATCTCGTCTGCGAGCCCAATGGTCATCTTCGTCTCGCCACCTATCCCGGTCATACACTGCGCGGTATGTTGCGGGGTCAGGGAGCACCGGTCGGGACGGCGGGAGCCGATGCTTCTCTTTAGCCGAGCTGGGGGTGAGAGGCGAGCGAGGTGACGATGGCGAGCGGGGAGTGGGCGGTGAGCGTGAACGGGAGCGCGAAGGACGCCGCCTGCCCAGATGACGCGGAGGGCTAGGTGACCGGTACGGTCTGCGTTCCGGTTCGCGAGGGTACGCTCGCGGTTCCGAGACGTAACTCTGAGACTCCCAGCGCGGACGGTCATACCTCTCTGGACCAGGTTCCCACCTGTCCGTACCCCAAGAGCGACCCGCTCGGTCATCAGCTCGTTCAGGGCGCGGAGGTAACCCAAACCGCCTCCGCGCGTCTTCTTCTCTGTGCCTCCGCTCGTCCTCTCGGTCGTACGCTCCTAACCTACCCATACCTGCGCCATTCGCTCCATGCTCCGGCGCAGCGGGTTTCTTTTTGAATGGGAAGGGAACCTTGCCAATGGGTTTCCCTGAAGCCTTAGGCGGGGATGGAGACCTTGGTGGAGGTGGAGGCGTTGCGTCGTCCAATTCGCCTTCTTCTGGAGACGACGTGGCCATTCGTTTGCTGGGGCGGCCGTCGTCCGAAGTCGCCGAAGCAGGTCTTTTGGGTAGAGAAGAGATCATGACGAACTCGACGTGGAGGACGTCGGAGTCGTCGAGTATAGGATGGAGTCAAGCGAGGATGCTTGACGCAGACGAGCAGCCACCCTGCAGCTACCCCGTATTATGTAAGCACAACCGAGCTCAATTCACGCCCATGTATGGTAACACTTTGTCCTCATCCAGATGAGCGCCACGACTGCCCGTATACGCACAAAGCGGTAGACGGCGCAAGTGCGGGCACGCCAGTGGTTAGACTGGTACGACAGCATTCTGACTGAAAAAAACAAGACATCAGGTTCCTCCTCCGCTTGGGGTGTCCTTGTACCAGAGATCCATGCCCGTTTTCTCCTCGTAGTGCTCTAATACTTTTAGAATATCTTCGAACTTGAGATACCTGTTCAAGCATAGCATCTGCCAGAGCAAGCAGTTCAGCCACCACGAGGATGCGTTTTGAAGCATAAGACTTACAATCAGGAAGGCCCTGAGGGCACGCCATCCGGCCGCTTGGTGTATGGTTTCCCAATATTTGTTGATGAACTTGATCAATCCGTCATAGTAATCATTCTTCGTGAAATCCTGCCTGTATATCTCATGTCAATGTTCGCGACTTCCGCGGCGCAACCGCTTGGCACGCACCTGTTCATGATGATATATCTGTTCCAGAGCGCCAGCATAACCTTGTCTTCGTCGCGGACGTCCTCCATCTCGAACAACTCCTCCTCCCGGTGAACGATCTCCCAGGCCATGATGCCGAACTTCTCGTCCGTAGGAAGCGTGTTCAGCAAATCAAAGATCCGCGGGCCCCCGACGCGGCACGAGTACACCTCCTCCTGCCCATCAGCCGTCGTCTGGGGTAAGTATGGATACTGCGCAGCCGGACCTTGGGGGTCGTCCGGCGGCGGAGGGCTAGGGTAGCGAGCCGGGAGCGAGCCTCGATAGGACCTTCTAGGTGCCGTCGCAAGACTAGGCCTTCCCGTCATGGGCTTTAGCGAGATTCGACGTTTGATCGGCGTCGTAGGTGTCGGCTTGATGTCCTCCGACTCTGGCTCTGTAGAGAGGGGTAGCGGAGTGACGGATGTACTACCTTCGTCGTCGCTTTCAGGCAGGAATAGTAGCGCGGGCATTGGTAGCGGCTCTGAATTCTTGACTCGTTTACTGGAGACAACGCTCAGTCTCGCACGTGAATAACATCTGTTCGTTTCATCCTGCTTTACCTGTCTGAAGTGTGCCGAGGGAACCCAACGTCATCCTCGACCGGAACATCCTCTCTCTCGTCTTCGCTTCCCTCCTCGTTGCCCTCGGAAGTATCGTCTTCAAGCTCGTCGACGTCGGGGAGGAAGAGAGACAGTTTCCAACCTTTCTCCTGTATGTCGGCCAGCTATTAGTAAATGGTACGATCTCGATGATGTGAAATCGCTCACTTCCTGGCCTTTCAGTTCATCCCAGGTTACTTTCGTTTCGGCATGGTCTTTTTCCAGATGATACACGAGCATGGCCCTGTTCCTGAAGGGTTTATGCAGCCCACACATCGGGCAAGCCCACTCCGTCAAAATGCCAACGAATTCCTGGTATTTGGGCTCCACGATCACTACATCCGAATCGTCCGACTCGCTCTCCTGAATGGCGTATCGGTAAATGACTTCTACTGGATGTTTAGGGAACTCCTCTGGGCCGATTGGGATCCGGAACGTCCGGCACCGAGACTCAAACCCCATCCGAAGGTTCCGCAGGAGAAAAGGAAGTTTCCGATACTGCTGCAGCCGGGAAGTGGTCAGAGTCAACGCAGCAAACACATCCAACAATTCGTGGATATCCGAGGAAGACGAGGAATCCGTCAGCTCTATGACATCTTCGCGGTTGTCGTCGCTCTCGTCCGATAGAAGCTCTAAAACGTCCCGCTTGCGCGCTCTCTTGCCCGCAGCTAGCGCTGTTCCCGGACTATCGTCGAGATCGAGCTTTCTCGCGGCTTTGGTAAGCTTGCGCAGGGGGTTCGTCTTACGCGCGGCGTTTATGCCGCGTCTAGCGATGAACACCGTTTTTCGACCCAGTGCAGGGCGCGCCCTTTGAGTTGATATATGGTGAGCTTGAAGTGAATCGCATATCACGACCTAGCAAAACTCACGGAACGGATACTTCGTCCTCGTCCTCCGACAGCGAGACCACCTCTTTCTCGGATTCGCTCTCACTACTTCCATACACTAACTTTCCTCTCCGTCCGACATGGACGCGCGCATCGGGAAATGCATCCCCACCAACAGCGCGGACACCAGCCACCGGCCCTCCCACAGGTGCTTTCCGAGGAGACTGCCCAACGCGGCGCTGCACCGACATCGACGCGAGCGACTTCCTGGGGGCGCTTCGCGAGCCCAGCGAGTAATCCCCTTCTTCCTGCCTGGAGCGTTTCTCCCGCTCCTCTTGCGCGGCGAGATGGGGCGGGGGGATCGGAACGGACTTCATGGGCCGCGAGCTGACTTGCAAAAGCGGAGCGATGTAGGGGAACGAGGACTGTGGTCTCTTTCCTGCTGCGGTATTGGAGGGTACGTGTGCCGTTTTGCGCAAACTCTGGCGGTGGCGCTCTCCGACGATCTCCTCCGAACTCGCCATTCTTGCTGCAGCGGCACGAGATGCGCTGCTGGATTGCTTAGCGATCCGGACTGCCATGTCCGGCCTCTGGTGACGGCGGGCAATCTCATCCTGTCTTCACGTTGGCATCAGTTGCGCTGCACAAGCCAAGAGTCGACTGTGACAAACCTTTCTGCCTCCTCAGCCTGTAGACGGGCAAATGCTTCAGCAGCACGGTTTCTCACGGGCACAGCCCTGCTCCCTGACTTGCGGGCAGCACTCGAGCGCTCTGGGGAGGAGTCATCGGTGGCTCGACTTCTCGAGTGGGTTTGTGCATCTGCGACGCGGCGGGGTCGGGAAGGGCCCGCCTGAGGTTGGGACTCATAGTGGCGGCGATTTGGTTGCATGTTCCCTGCAGTGGTCTTGGGCAGATATAGCGTTGTAGTCACCCGCGATCAGACTGACAGCACTTGCAGTAGCGAACTGTGAAGGATGTACACTGTCTGCTTGACCTTCTCTTCCGGAGTGGATGTCGCGGTTCGGACAGCAGACGAACGTGCGTTATCTAGCGTTATTTGACAGTGTTAGGATCCCAAGCCCTTGGGCAACAGACGCAAACATACTAGCGCTGTATCGGGCAGATTTGATAGCCGAAAGGCGCGTTCAGTGCCACGAGAACATAGCACTGGGCGCGAGTCGGTCGACTGCGCATCTCTGTCCGTCTCTTCCTATCCTCCCGTCGGCACGATGGGCAAACCAGCGGACAGAAGCATCGGTGAGTAGACCGCCTAAGTGCCGAACTCTATTCCTCCACCGAACTCTATTGTCCCGCTATCCCTATCTATCACATCGGGAAGGTAGTGCTGATCATGGGAATGCTTGGATTGCGCTCCCTGTGCTTCCTATCGCGCAGACTACAGCTACTTCGGCGGCGCGGACTCACTCGACGAGGGCCGCTCTCCACGCCGCACGGAGGTGCCCAGCCCAACCGAGAAGGACGATGGGAAGCACTTCACGGGTCCACCCCAGGACCCGTCAGACTTCCTCTGGCTCATGACGGAGGAGCCGCATAGGTCACGGAGGATGGCAATTATGAAAGCCCACCCAGAAGTGCGTATCTCCCGGGTCCTCTATGCTTTACTCCGGTTCTTCTTTCTCTGCCTCAACACGCGTCCATTCATGTGGAAGACCCGCGCGAGTACTCACCACACCACCTTAGGTAACGAAGCTCATGGGTCATGAGCCCCTTACCAAATGGGTCGTTCTAGGTGTCGTATCCTTGCAAATTGCGCTTGCTATCCTCCTCCGTCATACCCGTCCTCTCTCCCCCCTCTTCATCCTCACGGCATATGTCATTGGTGGTACGGCAAATCATAATCTGTTCCTCGCTATACATGAGATCACGCACAACCTCGCGTTCCGGAGGCCAAACCTGAACAAGGCGCTTGCCGTGTTTGCAAACCTACCGATTGGTATCCCGTACTCGGCTGCGTTCAAGGTGAGCTGTCCTTCACACACCGTGGTACGGACACTCCATTGAGTTGGACCGATCGGTCAGAGGTATCACATCGAACACCACAAGTTCCTCGGCGAGGATGGTATTGACACCGACCTCCCAACCAACCTTGAACTTATCTGCCTGAACAATGTGCTAGGGAAGGTCTTCTTTGCGTACGTTCGCACCGGTAGTTGACTGATCTGGTGGCTCACGTTTTCTTGTGTGATAGGACTTTCCAAATCCTTTTCTACGCCCTCCGCCCGGGCTTCGTGCGCACTCAGGCATTCACCCAGTGGCATTTCTTCAATCTAGTCACCGAGCTCCTCTTTGACTACGTCCTCGTGAAGGCATTCGGGGTCCGCCCGCTCATTTACCTCCTCGCGTCAAGCTTCTTCGCTGGAAGCCTGCACCCGCTCGCAGGACACTTCATTGCGGAACATTACGTATGGGATGGTCTGCAGCAAGAGACGTACTCCTACTACGGTCCCCTGAACGTTCTTGCTTATAATGTACGTTGTCTTGCTTTGCGTCCCAATTAAAGGCTGACCGACGGACGTATCACAGGTTGGCTACCATAACGAGCACCACGACTTCCCCTCAGTCGCATGGACCCAACTACCAGCGCTTAGAGCGCTCGCGCCCGAGTTCTACGACACGATCCCCTCACATCCTTCCTGGCCCATGGTCCTCGTCAATTTCATCCGCGATCCTGAGGTCGGCATCTTTGCACGCGTCAAGCGCAAGCGCAAGGACCGCGGCGAGGTGCTCAGCGATGGGCAAACAACTCCTCCCGCCGACTCCTCGAAGTCAGGCTAGGGTGGTTTGAACTGTAGAGTCTAGAGTCTAGGGAAGTCCACACGCATCTGGATGGCTCCTAGTGCACAGGCGTGCTCAATGTGTAGACTTAGAAGCGTGTCACGGGCGCATGGTGTTTTGGGCCGTATTTATTAACATTGACATCCCTTCCTTGCTGTTCGCTACGCTGTTGGCAAGCGTCAGCCACTAGAATGTCGTGGTGAGCCCTCCTATGCTCCCACTCGCACTGAGGCCTTCTCACAAGAACTCCATCAGCCGCACTACCTGTTCCATCCTCGACCATATCTTCTGGAGACAGACCAAACCTCGTGGCTCGCAACCGTGCAGTTCCATGGATACTTTCTCACGCTCTTCTCTGCCACCGCACTCGGGGCATGATGACACGCTGACAGCGACGGCTTGTCGCATGGCCCTCATCCTCGCGGCTGTCTAGCTCGGACGGGAGAACGCGTGACAAGCATAGGGCCTGCCGTAATACCCCGTGGCTCGTTGAACAAGAGCCAGGCGTCCGCAAGGGTCCAGTCAACGGGCCATAAGGTGAGTCTTCCTGACAGGGTCTCCACTTGGATCTTGGGCGAGAGGGACGGGACCGTGCCGTGACCCATGCTGCCCCGTAGTTACAGCGTTGCGTCCCGCCGAAACATTATGCCTCAGAGTCTGCGTGAGAATGCAGCGGGACGGTCGTTCGCTCGCGGCACCGCCTCGTCTGGAACTGAGTTTCGCAGAACGTGAGCACCCTGAGTCGTCTGTTCGGGAAGGCTAGTTCCTGCTCGGAGTGGATAATCCACTGACATACTCGCTCTGTGGCCAGATCGCAGCCCTATCATACGAGAACGGAGCGAAACTCCGCTTATCCCGAATGTTCGATGCTGCCTCGACGTGTGCAGCTTGCTGATGCTAGCTTCGGAGACATTCTGGAAAATAACAGACCAGCAAAGACTGTTGGGATGCAGGAAGACATTTGCCCATAGCTGTCTCGTCCCCTGACAACTATGGTGCAGTTCACTTGGTCACCACCAATGTTGTACGCAGTTAGGCGCGCGCTCAAGTGTCACCTGACTTGGCCTTAGGTTAGGTTCAACGGCCTCACAACACCAATACAGCCTGTTGTGTATCACTGCGACCTTAGACTTATTGATTATGTTCAGCAGTGGTGAAGTGCTCCTCCTGAAAGCACTAAAGCTAGTATACCTTGGCATCATCTCATTGGTCAACATGCCAGAGGCTCTGCGGTCGAGCTGATCCAACAAGGGAGTGGCCGACACAGGCAACGGGCCTCTCTTTACATTATGTAATAAGATGATTACCTCTTTAGTATATAGACGCCCATATCACGTGCTGCGGCCTTACTGGTGAGGTCACCTTCGCCAGTTTTGACCCAATTGAGAATCGCTTTTGGGGATTAGTTCCCCTATTCAAATCCTTGCAAATGGCAAATAACGGAAGCGTTTCGTGACAATCTGATGAAGTTACATACCGGCGCTTAACTGCGTACAAAAGTGGTGGTCTCTAAGTGAACTGCACCATACACCGTCCCGTCTAGTACCGTAACGCCTTTGTCAACTCAATCCTGTGCAGACAAGGATATTGGCATTGCGTTAGAGCAGGATAATGACGAGTGCGGGATTGACCGCGATGTCGACGCCGAGGAACTCGCCATGGACCGACGGGCGGCACTCGTAAGGTCATATCAGCGGTACTTGCGACGCGTGCGCACAACGGAACCAGCAGAAGTCAGGACGACACTCGAGATCTCCCTACACTGGCAGTGAGTTGCTCTGGCAGCCGTCATAATTGAGGACATGCCATGCGAAACCACCGCACAGGGTCTCTTTTATGACCTGCGTGCTGAGCGCGAGACTTACATGAACGTTCACCGTGGCCCGAGTGTAACGCGCTACATTTCTCATCGTCCAGGCACTCTCGGTGCTTCCCCGTCACTACGTCCCAATGTCAGGTTGATGCCATTGTGCAGTATGTTCCTAGACTTGTTCTGTTGGCGACACTAGCCGCGTGTGCTGCGTAGAGACTACAACGAGGTGCGCGGACCTGAGGATTATTCGCCCTTGCAGGTCTGCAAACCTCCCTTGCCCGTCTCAGACCTCCCTCTCCTCTGACACACGTGATACGGTCAGGCTACTCGAGAATAATTGAACTGTCGGCGCCATGCATCACAATGCACGTGCTACTGTGACATGTGCTGACGGGTCAGGCGTCTGTGCCCCGACAGTACTGCTAGCTGTCAACCCCATCTCCTGCCTTCTGCGATGGCCATACGCATCACTTACACGCTTCCCATTGTCTGCACAGGATATGAGCTCACAGATGCGCTACGGAGGTACCTTGAAGTCGGCCACGGTGTGGACTTCGACAGAGTGAAAGCTGTCACCATAGAGCAGGATAAGGAACTGTGTGGGGACGAATACAACGAAGCTGACGAGGAGGCACTTGCCCCGGAACGAGAAGCAGTAGTTGTGGACTCGTTCCAAAAGTACTTCAGTCGGGTGCGCAGGGGGCGCGCCAGCGGAGGTCAGAAAGGCACTCGAGATCCCATACAGTAAGCTACCGGAAGTGCTCTTGCTCGGCGTGATCTGACCTTTGTTCGCCCATATCACACCGTGCAGGTTATAGCAAGTGGATAGATGGCGCGCCGAAGATATACATGTTCGTTCCGACGGGAGCTTACATCCGCGATGGCCGCACATCGGGCGTGCTCAAGACTCCTCGCGACGAGGATCTGAAGGTTATTCAGGCGTTCATCGACGCCGCGAACGGCCTGTTGCCGGAGGCGGTGCGTGACGAGGCCAGCTTCAAACTTGACGATGTGCATGTTGAGGTTCACACCCCGGGGGATCTTTTGCAACCTGCTTACAAACGTGACGAGCGGAAGGTTTGTGAGATCTTGCTGCAGCCTGATCATATCGCGCCGTGCTCTTCATCGTCAGAGCTGACTGCTTCTCAGGAACTCCTACCTCCACGTCACTTGCGGCCCCTTTTCAATTACCCTGAGTAGATTGTCCATTATCGCGACGTTGCTATTGTACCGTATGCCATGAATGATCTGATATTCTTGTCTTCGCGGAACTACAAGCATTGTACGCTAGCCAGGCATCAATGTTGGGACTGGTGAATAAAGTCGAACCACACTGAGGCGCAGTGCCACGACTGCGTACCATGACAACATATCGCCTGCCTACAGCGGTGATGAACGTGAGGTTCGTGGACGTTCGCTGCCAATGGGCCATAGCTGGTCGACGAATTGACCAATTACTTGGTTGTGGCTGCAGGAGCTGTACGACCCTCCCCGTCATCTGCTGGCTTGGTTCGCGCCGTCCCAGTGAAGGACTGGCACTATCATCTACCTCGCTGTATCGTAGATAGTACTCGGCGGAGTCTGTTCGTTGTTGGTTAATTTGAGGGTCAGCGTCAGCTCAGAGTGGTGTTGATGCAGGAAAAACACACCATGGACCGAGCGAGCAACGCCGATCGTGATGTTGTACCCGGGCCTGCAATCCTTTCGACGGACGGACGGGTCAGCCGCTCTCGACCCAGTCTCGGAACTTGAACAATCAGTCAGTCGGACGGCGCGTAGTATGACTTACGGCACGCTGGATCACAATTCACGTGTTGTGACATGGGCTGTCCACGCATCGGGCGCTTGTGTTGTATCCTTCAAGTTCACTGCGAGAGACGGCGACGTCCAAGTCTCAGCCCAGCATGGCACTGCCGCCCGGATTGTCCTACTATGATGGCCCTCTCGTCGAGACGGCCAACGGCGGTGTCTCGGACTGGGTAGAGTACAAAAACGTCAAGGCCTACACGAACGCGTTCGTCATTGTGGACGATACCAAGGTCAGCTTACGTTCTTTGCGCAGTCATTATTCTGTCTTCTAATTTTCAACTTCTATCAATTGGTCCGTGTATCATCAAATCACATGTGCAGAAGGTTCTTCTCGGCTTGAAGAAGAGAGGCTTCGGTAGAGGACTGTGCGTCGCCCCCTTCGCATCCTATACACCCGTTGGTCACCGACTCATGACAGCGTCCTCTAGGTGGAACGGCTTTGGCGGCAAGGTCGATCTGGGGGAGACTCCCTTGCAGGCGGCCGTTCGCGAACTTGAGGTACTTGCCGCCGTCGTCCACGTTTGATCTCACTAGCGTTCTCACAGCTGGTCTCTGCAGGAGGAGGCGGGTATCACAGCCCCGCTGGAGCAGTGCGGCACGCTCTTCTTCGCCGTCGACGGAGTCGAGGCCGCGTTCAACATCGACGTCTTTCGCGCGCACGAGTACACCGGGACGATCACTGAGTTTGTCGCCGTCTCCCCGTTGCTCCCCTCGCTCTGTTAACCAAGAGCTTGGCGATTCTAGATCGGACGAGATGCGTCCGCGATGGTTCTCCATACAGGGCGACCTGCTCCCGCCAAGCAAGCCTTCAGCGACACTAGATCGCGCTCCACAAGAGGGTATCGCAGCGCTCCCCCCGATCCCGCTCGAGCAGATGTGGGCTGACGACGAGTTCTGGTTGCCGTTGATGTTTGCCCGGCGGTACTTCGTCGGCCGGGCGGACTTCAGCGCGGACAACAAGATGTTGAAGTGGTGGTTTGGAGCCGCGCCGCCGCCATCCTGAGTTGTTTGCACGTACGCCCGGCACTCTGTCACTCGGACTCCTTCATTCATTGCGGTTATCACTCACCCACATGTCCTTTCAGATCTCCGAGTACGAAACGGAGACTCCTCATGTCAGGCTGGGTACCCAGGTTGCTTTGCCACGGAGTGCTGTCAATCAATGATTGTAAAAGGTGGTTATCCTACCCTCGGAATAGAATCTGTACCGCCCTCAGTTGTATTCGTTGCCACAGTAAGACATCATTGGGTCGTACCCGGGTCGGTCTTGGGGAGCCTCCGGGAAACCGTCATCGAGCGAAAGGTAGGCGTTTGGCACGTTTTTACTATTGCTTGCATTGTGCTGTTGTGCTGACTCGTGCATCATCCTATGGCGCTGGCGCGGCTGCCTATCTGCGAATCCCTGGGTGTGAGACCTTTGTGCTATCAGTAAATGGCAAAGTCTCGATGGTGAAGGTAACGAACCCAGTCCTATTCACGCCAGAGCGAGCGTCTATCATAGGATTCAAACCACTTCCCAGACGACATGGCTTGAAAGTTGTAGTGGGACTGCTTAACTTGCAGCCGCATATACACCTAAGCGAAACAGCCATGCGCCACTGGAGGATAGCACGGATCGACGGAGTTCCATTCCTGTGTGATACCATCTCCACAATCTATTGAGTCATGATTGTAAAGGAGTCATGTTAGCTCTTCAGCGCCACCAAAGAGGACGCCTGCAAGCAGACATGGAATAAATACAAGCTGACCATCGCTCGTCCATACCGGAGCGAACCTGCTAGCAACCGAGGATGTCGTACGTCAACAACTACACCCCGCAACCCGAGCCCACAGTGCCCGATTCCGAGCTCTACGGCCCCGACCCATACGACATCAACTTCGCCTGGCCCCTCCACCCGCAGTCCCTCCAGACCCCGCGCCTCAAGCTCGTCCCCTTCGTCCCGCGCGAGCACGCCGCGACCTACTGGGCTTCCGTCAAAGACCACCTCCCCACGCTCTTCCGCTACTACCCCTTCCGCCCGCGCACGCTCCCCGAGTTCCTCGCCTGGCTCGAGCTCGCGTGCCGCCGCAACCCCTTCCAGACCTTCCTCGCCGTCCTCGACACCACCCGGCCCGACCCCGCGCACCCCGCGTGGGGCGGCAGCCTCGCGGGCGCGCTCGCGCTCTGCAACACCGCCCCGGGCAACCTGAGCACCGAGCACGGCTACCTCGTCGTGTTCCCGGAGTTCCAGCACACGCACGTCGCGAAGGAGATGGTCGCGCTCGTGCTGCGCTACCTGCTCGCGCTCCCGGGCGCGTCGCCCCCCGGGCTCGGGTTCCGCCGCGTGCAGTGGTGCGCGCACCCGGGGAACGCGCCGTCCATCGGGCTCGCGGAGCGGATGGGGTTCAGGCGCGAGGGCACGCTGCGGTGGCTGTGGGTCCTCCCGGAGCATCTGGCGGAGGCGGGCGAGGAGTGCACCCGGGAGGACGCGTTTGCGGGGAGGCCGGGGAGGCACACGGCGGTGCTGTCTGTGTGCTGGGACGATTGGGAGGGGGGTGTGAACGAGAAGGTCGAGGCGTTCCTCGCCCAGTGATTCCGCTCACAACAACAATTCGTTGTAGCCCTGAACTCTGGTGCCGTACGACTATCACCCGCCTTCCGCCAGTCTCCGGATGTCTTGAGAATGGAGCGCGTGCGGATGGACGACGCCTACACGGCGTAGCTCTTGCATGCCGGAGGCGGCCACCAGCACAACCATCCAGAAGTTGACAGCACTCAACCACCGAAGTACTGATAGTCTGCGTTTGATTCGATCTTCATATACAACGTACAAGGTCTCAGTAAACTTGGAATAAAGTACTAACAACTCAACATACGGACGCCACTGACGGCGGGGCATACGCACACAAAGCAATATACTGTGGTCTACAAGAATATACCCGACATGAGACCCACCCGTCACAGCAAACGGGTGAGGCCTAGGAATCCGAGTCCATCAAACCAAGTGGACAAAGAAACGTCTAGTCAAGTGCGCGCCCCCCTCTCCGGCACGCCCGCTCGAAATCCACAAGCATATCCACGACCCGATCCCGTGCATCTTCAAGAGCTGCGCCGAGCTCGGGATCTTCCAGCCGGCCATCCGCCCCGCTCTCAAACGCAGGCGAGCCTAACGCCGTGCGAAGCGCCATGTGCAGCTGCGCGTTGCGTCTACTCGGCGACGGAGGCGGGCTGAGGACGAAAGCGGGCGCCCTGCCAGCGGACACCGCGCACGCCGGGATCGTGGAAGGGAAGACGCGGCGGTAGATGAGCGTTGCGGTGAGGAGGGCGCGGATCTCGGCCTCGTCCTGGCTCGCGAGGTCCTGGTCGTCCTCGCAGTCCGCGTCGACGTCGGGATTGCGAGCGTGTGCGTGTGCGTGCCGGGGCAAGGGGACGAGCGATTCCTCCTGCGAGGAGAAGCCGGTGTCCCAGATGCGCTCAAGGAGCACGGCGAGCTCCGCGGTGCGGCCACCTATGGATTTGCCGGCCTCGACGGTCTCCTTGCGCTCCTGTTCCTCCTTGTAGTCTTTGTCTGCATCATAAACATACATAGGCTCGTCGCACTCGTCATCGCTGTCGTACGCAGGGCCGGCGCGGCGTGCCTCGACCTCGGCACGGACTACAGTGCGCACGAAGAGCGATGCAGCGTGCTTCCGGAGGCGTTCGCGGATAAGGATGGCTGCGAGAATACCGAGCGGAGTGCGCTTCTCGCAAGCCGTGCAGCGACCCTTGCGCTCAAACTCGTGCCAACTGCGCCATTTGGAGAGCCAATCCGCAGCGCCTTCGACACTCATGTTGTTCAACACAATTTTCTCGTGTGCGCGGAGAACCTCGCGTTGACGAGCACGCTCCCATAGCTCGGTAGCTTTGGAGCTGGACACGGGATGAATTATGAGGGCGAGGGTGGAGAGGTCTGTGGTGGACGCTGCGAATGTCGAAATGTGCCATGACATGCACCAGAAGGTCTGGAGGCGCGTCATGTTTCCAACAGAGCCTAGAGAACGTATTAGTATGATGCATTCGCAAAAAAGACAGAAGACTAACCATCGAATGCAATAAGCTCGCCCAAGCGCACCCAAGCGCGCTGTTCGAGCTGGTTCAACTCGATGCCGCGATCCCTCCGAGCAGCCTTGATGACGCTCTGAAGAAGGCCGATGACGCCGGTCGAGATACCAAGGGCAGAGCGCAACCGAGCAGGCTCGTCCACAGAGCCGCGAGTCTCAGGTGAGAGCACATCGACGAGCACGGACCGAGCGAGCGCGTTACGCTTAGCGGGAGAACCCGAGGTCAAAGTGGTGGGAAAAGGTGTGTCGGAATGCGACCGGGAGAAGACTGAAGCGACCTTGGAAAGGAGGTTGGTCCGACGAATAGTGCCGGATAGCCAAGGGACGAGGACGTAGAAAAAGACAAGAGTAGACACGAGCAGGTGAGCAGCTTGGATAGCCTCGTGCACGCCGTAGCGAGCAGAGGTACCGACTGGGACATGAGTCGCTGTGGGTTGGTGCGGGGTCAGGACAGCGCCGTGGTGAGTGTGTTCGTAAGAGGCGGCGGGAGAGCGATGCGAGGACGTCAACGGAGAGTTGAAGACCGAGAAGAATGCGAAGACAGCCAGGAGATACTGTTGTGATGTGGACTGAGGGGGTTGCTGCATGGTCCGCTCGGGCTTGACCTGCATGAACGCGTCGTGCATGACCTGCTCAACGGGGAAGATGGGCTGCACAGCTGTCGGGGCGGGCGTCACGGCGGCAGACACATCAGTGGAAACCGGTGTGGGAGGCAAGGGGATCTTGCGAGGGCGACCACGCTTGCGCTTCTCCGGGACTGCCCCAGGGACACTAGGTACTGGAGGAGGCGGTGGGGGCCTGTAAGGCTTCTCCTTCTTGGCTGGCTTCGCAAGCTTGGCCTTCTTGCGAGTACGACCCTCCTCATCTTCACCATCGCTGTCATCTCCATCACCCTCGTCGTCATCGCTTGCGCCTGCAGCATCATCATCCTCAATCTCATCCTTCTCCTCACCGCCAAACCGTTCTCTCCACTCCCTCTCCCACTCCTTCAACAAGGCAGGTCCACCAACAAGGCCATTGATGAGGGACTTCAGACCGTCCTGCTCGCGCTTCAAACGTGCTTCGCGCTTCTTGAGTACCCTGACGGCGATAGAGCGCTTAAGTGATTCCGCGCATTACCCAAAAGTGGATTGCGACCAACCTGATGTACTCCGTGGCTTTACCCAGGATGTTAGCCTTGCTCATTTTGCGAGCAACCTTCACACCATCGACAAATCCCCGTGTGTCGACGACGTCATTCCATGGGGTGGGCTGACCCGCTTTGGCCTCGAGGACCCGGAGGGCAGGGACGGACTGCTTCAAACCGGTAATGCGGGCATTCAGGTTCGTCCGGTAACGCCGCTCTATCGTCGTATGGCTAGTCTTCGGCCGGCCGATGATGGTCTGGGTGGGACCAGTGGATGGAATCTCCGTAACAGGTGACGGGGCGTGTTCGGAGACAGGCGTGGAGGACGGCGGTGGAGAGGACGAGGACGATGATGATGGCGAAGCCGCCTGCTCGGGTGGAGGGGGTGACGGTTTCATGGTCCGCTTCGGCGCCGGTGCGGGCGTAGGACTCTGCTTTAGGCGTGGAATGGGGAGCTTCGCCTGTCCTCCTGCAGCCGCGAGCTGTTGGACCTGAGCGCTTACAGGCACAGCGAGAGTTACGCCGGCCATTTGGCGAACGCGCTGAGCAAGCTCGGACGCCGGGTCGTTCAAGTTGACATCTGGTGGTGAACTTGAAACGGCGTGAGTGGGCTCCATGATGGGGGAGAGCGAGGCACCGGAGGAAGAAGAGGAAGAAGTGACGCTGAGTCTCCGACCGGTACCGGGTTCAATATGTGAGTGCGGCATGCCGAAGTCTTCCCCGGAGAAGAGCATGTTGTTGTGCACCATCTCGTTCGAAAGGAGGAACGAAGACTCGCTAGGGGGCAGCGTGAAGGCCGACTGTTCGAATATAGTCGTGAAGTGGAGGGCACTAGGGTCGACGGCCATGTTAGGGTCGAAGTCGAGGTCCATGGGGAATGAGAAGTTAAAGTCAGAGGTCGTCTCAAACTTCTGCTCCTGGCCTGTGCTCTCCCACGACGACAGTTGAGACCAGTCTGGCTGTCCATTGGAGTCGAAGGGCGAAGAGGATTCGCCGTTCTGGGCGTGCGCCTGAGCCTGGGCCGCCATAGTCTGCAAAAGGAATTCGAGCGTCTCGCTGGGATCCGACTTAAGCTCCGAGTTGGGAGTAGTCGGTGAAGGGGAGTTGGTAGACGACGAGCTCGAGCTCTCTGACGGGGGCGGGGTAGACATAGTGGCAGGAGGCAAAGGGGTACTCTTGTACGACGACCCGTTCTGCGCGCGGGTTGGGGCAGACGCTGGCACATCGGACCACTTTCCCCTTTTCCCTTTTCGGGCTTCTCACCGGCTGGCGGAGCGCCCGTTCCCACTCCCCAATATGCTGTGCTTCCATTCCGCCTCTGGTACCTCTGCGTTCATTCCGCCGACTGGTCCATTCGTTCGCGGACGTTTTGTGTCAGACTGACCTTCTTCGCAATCTTAGACACCACGAGATACTGTCGCATTGTCTTCTCTCGAGGTCACAAGCGAATACTGCCAAGTTGAAATGAACCGCCCGATGTCGTACTTCGCTATCTTCGTGTGAAACCGCGGCGTCCATTTCCTCGCCCACAGCGAGCTAATTTCCAAGCACGCAGCGAGAGTGGCTAAATCAACTCAGCAGCGCTGCGTCCGACATGTAGAGCTTAGTGGAGCATCACCCGCAACACGTTGCTATCACCGCTCTCGAAGAGCTGAATACAATGGCCTCGGCGAGTGTGGATTGCTTTACTCACTTTCATGTACTAATCGAAATTTGTTCACTCAGTGATCACCGAGCTTCAGCTATCTCGAGTTTCAAATGTCGTTATGAATCCCTACATCGAACAATAACGAGTAACACTCACCGTGGCTGCCTACATTCCACCTCGATCAACGGGGGTCCTTTCCGTCGAAGCCGGCGTGGCTGCAGTCCGGACTGTCGGTTTGTAACCTTAGTGCAGTTGAACCTACCCCGCGTGCGATTGTGCCCAGTGACGCGTCAGATGAAGCAGGAGCTTATGACCAACTCCCCTCGATCGATTACGATCATCGTAAGCAACAGCCGCAGAACCCCTCAGGATCTGTCAATGTCGTACGCTACGGCGATACGCACAACCTACATGCATACTTTGATTGATGCCCTTCCAATTCCGAGTCTTTGTCCGATAAAGGTTGAGTGTAGCACCTCTACTCGCGACGGCCCACTCGGGGTTCAACGTCGTCTGATACTATTTCGCAACCAAGCACTGCAACAGAACCGCTGTCGAGCAAGTCGCGTTCTCGCCTAAATGCGGGTTTCATCTTCATGATCCAGTACGCCAACTACGCCCAGGATCGGACGAAGTATGGCTCCACCCATCCAAGTCCGCACACGCGACTCGGGTTTATCCATTGTCCTACCGCCGTTACGAGGGGCTAGCGCACAAGCGTTCAGATAACGACATGGAGATGCGGCGGTTACACGTAGAGAGCAGTACAAAAACAGCAGGAGTACAATTCTGATTTACATACAAGCACGCGGCCCGTAGCGCTCCCGTAAGATACATCGCAGTCAGAGCGGGGGAGAGACCCCAAGAACGTCAGAACACGAGACCGCTAGGCACTAGATACGCCGGAGATACACCATACAGATTGGAAAGATATCCAAGAAAAACGCAACGATAGCACCAGACGAGATCAGAGACACAGGCGGCCGACGGTGGCCAACACTCCAACTGCCCTTCTCGACATCGATCCTCGCCAATCTTCTAGACGACCTCCACAAAGTTTGCAGGGAAGACGCCCTCGCGTCCCTCGAGCTTCCCCTTCCACCACGTATTCGTGTCGTCGCTCTTCTCAGTGACGATAATCACCTGCCCCTTGGAGAACGACAAGTCTCCCGGCTTCAAGCACGCACACGACAGCATCCGCAGGAATCGCAGATCAGTTTAGCATGTCCGCTAGTCACCAGGACATCACCCACCTGGACAGCTTTGAAGTCATAGAGCGCAATCGCCCGCGCGACGCCCTCGTGCGGGAGCAGCGGCCTCGTTAGCTCCGCCTTCGGCGCGATTTTCGGCTTAGGGCTCATCCCATACACGGCCGACCGGCTTCCGGCCCCGCCACCTAGCAGGTCGTCATCGAAGTGGTCCTCCTCATGCGCGGCGTACGCCTCGAACGGGTTGCTGCCCTTCTTGCGCGTGCCGTTGAGCGATTGAGACGTCACAGAAGGCGCGTACGCGCTGAACGCACGGCGATGGGACGTCGCATCCGACATATTGGAGCGTGCCTCACTGAATCCGCCGCCAGGCAGGTCGTTGAACGGACTGTCGGGCTCCCAGCTGTCGCCCACCGACTTCCTCGCGCCGACTCCCGCGGAGGCGGGCTGACCTAGCGTCAAGAGATCGGGTACATCAGAGTTCGTGCGGCGGCTACTGAGAGGCGGGTGCTGGCGAAGCTGGTCGTCGCTAATGTAGTCGGATTGGAAGCGAGTCTCGAAGTAGCCCGTCGCAGGGTTGAGCACGCGATCCAGGCGGGGAGAAGGGCGATCCTCAGGGGAGAGCTTCGGGGTGGCGATATGCGTGTCCGCGGGCTCCGGAGCGCGGGCGGGATCGTGGAACTCGGAAAAGTACGAGCCAGAGCTCTTCTGGCGCCCCCACTGCATTGGCGGGAAGGATAGGCTACCTGCCTTATCTTTCTTCTTCTTCGACAGCTTCCCGTTGGCGCTACCGCCTATAGGTGGGCTCTCAACGGACGGGCTGTCGAGGGAGTAGCGCGACCCGGCGGGGCCATGCTCAAGTCCTGGACTCTCGACGCTGCCGAACATATATGGATCGTCCGCGCGATGAGATCGGAAGTCTTGCACCCATCTGCGTCCTCCTGGCATGCCCGTACATGTCTCGAGCGTCTTGATCAGGGGCGAAGCCCAGTCAGGTGGCGGAATAGCTCCGCTCAACAGCTGCTTCGCAGTGACGTCTGCACGGTATGCTTGCGCGTTGGCGTCCTGGCGTTCGACGATAACGGAGCCTTCTATTGAGACACCTCCGAAGAGACCCCTAGTTTTGGAATAGCTGTACATCGCGGCCACCTTCCCGCTAGTATTGAGGGATCCGATGGCTTCGCCATTCCGTCCAAGAGGGCCGACAGCAAGACTGAGATTCCCGCCTAGTGTTAGCGAGCCGGCAGACATAAAGGATGTCTAATGAGCAGTAAGTGAGGATAACTATATTGCTATCTTGCGAAAAAAATCCCGACTTACAACAGCCTAAACTCCGACTCAAAGTCAGTTAGTTGTACGCACGAGCACTATGTGTGAAAACCTACCGATCTTGAGTTCAAGACGATTAGGAAGTCTGTCATCTCTGCACCGGCTTGCCCGCCGACACCTACACCGGCGGTTCCTATTGCGCTTGGTGCCGACCAGGCTAAATTGACGGGTCAATGACTGAAAAGACGTATGATTCATAGATTGCTCAAGACGCAACCATGCATGCAGGTCGATATGAGGAGATGCATGCGGAGAAGGATTGTGGAGGACACGACTAGGACGAGCAGGGCGGGAAAGGTGAAGAACAGAAAACTCACATCCATCATCGAGCTTCGCAATGACAATTCCACTTCCAGCCCGTGCAGAGAAAAGAAACCCGGCCTTGAAGATGGTGAAGATGGCGAAACCTTTTGCATTCTCGAGGACACTGCGGGGAATGACCTTGAACGTATATCGATCAGATCTGCCAAGGTGTGATAATGTCAATATGAGTGTACCCCGTCAAGACCATTGTTACTGCTGTCGACAAATGATTTAACTGAACGACGTCAGCTCCAGGAAGTGATTACATTAATAAGAAGCAGTGTCTACTTACAGATTTGTGCCGCCTTCTGGCATTCCTTTGGTAAAGGTTGTGGTAGAGGGGTGTTAAATTTCATGCCACCCTCGATGTCAATGTCAAAATTCACAGTAGATGGAAAGAGTATGCGTCGGTGAGGGAACAGCACTGGATGAAGAGTGGAGTTGGCTGAGTGGACGAGCAGAGACACTGACAGAGTGCGCGGACGATTTCATGGCTCAGAGACGCCCATTACATCATTCCCCGCATAAGCTTGCTGACAAGCGTCCATCGACGGTCCGGAGCAGTGCCGCGGCCCTCAGGCTCGGATCAATCTCGCAAACGGGGACTGCCGCATTACGCAAGCCGCCTGCATAAGAGCAGTTTTCGCAGCTGGTATCGCTCTCTTGTCGCCGACACCTTATCACCCCTCTCCACGCTCACCTTCTCACTGGTTAGGGGCCATTTGTTGCGGCGCAAATGGACTGAACGCTCTTCTTTCGCTAGCAGCTTTATGCGTTGTTCGTTACAATGGCGATGATGGACTTCTAGATAGTAGTGAGAGCTACATTCCTGCGGCTTCCTTACACTCCCACATCGCTATGTCATGCTCGAATCTATGTATCTTGCACTCTTCCCTTCTGGTGTGCTATGGATTGTCGTATCACTGCCACGAGGCACGTCACATCGCAAGGACCACAGTATGCTGGACCTGCCCTGCAGGCTGCAAGATTGGTGCAAGCAGGCTGTACAAACGTCGCGTGCATCGCCAGGGTCGATCGTCGATCGAGTCATTAATGTGGTACGGATTCTCCCACGAAAGGACTGCTTCTCCCTACCATATCATAGCGGCCATTAGCGCATTCCCGTTCACAGTACGTGATATGTCGTCGCCAACTGGACGCAAGAGGGTTGTTGTTCTGGGTGCAGGTAAAGAAACTCTCTGCAAACAACCTCCGCAAACACTTACTCAAACGAATAGGTGTGGTGGGCTTGACTACCGCCGTTAAAATCCAAGAGAAGGGGGAATACAACGTCACAATCATAGCGGAGACCTTCCCTACCGATCCCAAGACGATTATGTATACCAGTCTTTGGGCCGTACGTGCCATGGTTGATTTCGTGCGCGAAGTCGTGTAAATCGCCTCAACAGGGCGCGCACCATGTCAGTCACGCTGCGAACGATGCGAAGCAGATGGGTGCGTGCAATCCTTGTATACGTCTGCGGGTGGACGAACGCTGACATATCGTCAGCTATCGACCGAGAGACATTCAACGTGATGTGGAAACTGTCCGAGCCTGGAGGGGCCGCAGAACATTGCTTCCTCCGGGTGGCACAGACAGACTATCTCCTTGACGGCAGGGATGAATGCCTCGACTGGATGCCGGACGTGCGTCCCCGCTTCCGCCGTCGTACCCGCAGCAGACGTACTGATCCTTCCCTCGCAGTTCAAAACGCTCCCACAGGATGCCCTTGTACCCGGCACGTCCGCGGGCACATCATTTACCACCGTCAACATCGACACCCCCGTCTACCTTCCATACCTCCTCGCTCGATTCCTTTCTCGCGGCGGTTCGATCGTCCGCGGATCAGTCCAGCACATTTCGCAGGTCATCGAGGGCGGCCCAGGTCTCTTCCGCCGCGGGCGCGCAGATCCCGAGCCTGTTCATGCCCTCGTCATCTGCCCTGGGCTGGGCGCACGCACGCTGGGGGGCGTCGAAGACAAGAACGTGTATCCCGTGCGTGGACAGGTTGTCATCATCCGCGCTCCATGGATCAAGTCCGGGAGGACGGTGAGCCATCTGGAGCAGGGATTATGGACCTATATCATTCCACGGCGGAGCGGAGACGTGCGTCCTGCAACGTAGTTTGTCTCAATAGTTGAGCCGGGATTGCTGAACGGAATGTGTGATAGGTTATTTTGGGAGGCACGAAACAAGACAATGACTGGTATCCGGCGGCGCGTCCCGAGACGACTACTGACATCCTTGAGCGCTGCCTTGCCCTATGTCCTGAGATCGTCCCCCCAGCCATTCGTGCAGAACGTCAAGGCACAATTGAAGATGTGCGTGCGCTGATTGTGGAGGAAGGTTGCGGCTTCCGTCCTCAGAGGAAGGGCGGGATCAGGCTGGATGTCGATTGGGTCCCTGGACGTGTAGGACAGGGCAGCGTGCCTATGGTGTTCAACTACGGGTTAGTAGTCTACTACGTCTGCTATTGTGTGTAGATGCTGAACGACGCTCCTCAGGCATGGAGGTGGCGGATATCAATCTTCGTGGGGTAGTGCTTCAATAGCGCTGGAGCTGCTCGAGAAGGCGCTCGCCTCACCGGCCTCTAAATCATAATTCATAGACCCGTTTGTGATGAGGATCGCATGCGTTTCGAATAGTGTTAACCAGTCCAACAAGTTGTACAACGTCAATATCCGAGATCGTTCGTGAGATATCACTAGCAATGTACGAGAAACTGCAGACCGATTCCTCGAAACTTATACAGCCTTCACCTTGAGGAGCATCTCAGGCTTCTCACTGTCGAGGCCCATCGTTGGGAATGATACTCCAGCAGAGTTCCAAATGATCTCCTTGTCAGTCAATTCGAATTCGAAAGCGGCCAGCAGGACAGACAGGACGACCTCTGGGGGAGGTGTAAACATGTCAGCTGACAATGACGCAGATGCACGGCGCACGATGATACGTACTCATCTCCAGCTGGGCGAACTTGAAGCCAATGCACGCCCTGGTGCCACCTGAGAACGACATACTACCATACGACAGACTCAAGTCAGCAAGATCCAGCCACGATGGAGAAGAGAAAACGGACATGTTCGAATAGACTCCCGGGATGCGGGCCTCGTCCAGATCAGCGGGGAGAGGACTTAGCCAGCGCTCGGGCTTCCACTCGTGTGCATCCTCGCCCCAGAGCTCCGGATTGTAGTTGCTACCTTGGAGGTGGAGGAGAACGAGCGTGCGTCTAGGTATGGGCACTGCGTCCATCATGCGACCATCTTTCCCGCGGACAGGCTTTGACAGCGGGAGCATCTGATCTTTTGCCGCGCTGCTCACGCGGAATGCAGTCAGTGACACGAGCATCAAACGATAGAACGAGAGTTTGCAACCTACCGACGAGCAATTATCTGAACAGGAGAGTACAGCCGCAGGGTCTCACGGCACACTGCGTCCAGATACGGAAGCTTGATGAGGTTCTCGTAGTCGATTGTCGGCTCTCCATTGCGCGCTTCGAGGATCTCAGCGCGGAGCTTGGACTGAGCAGCTGGGTTTTGTGCGAGGACCTGGAGGGTACGCGATAGTGCGTTCGAGGTGGTGTCCATGCCTGCGAGCATCAGAACTCTGTTACAAATGATTGAGACAACTTAGAAGAATGTTCCGGCAAAGGGCCACTGACGACATCTGAGCGATGACTTCCTCGTCCGTAAGCTTCTCAGCATCGGTTGCAGTCATATTGGCCTTGACTGTGAGAGGTGCTATGAGTACCATGCTCAACATGGGGCAATCGGGATACCGATGCTCACGTAGGATGCTCATAATGTCCTTTCCCTCTCCGACTGGGTGGGTGAGGGCCTCGTCGCCCTTCTTCAATGCTTCCTTCTTCTCATCAATGATTTCTTGCGAGCGGCGCATCATGGTGTCTGAAACGCTCATCATGTTCCGGACCTCCTTGTGAGGGTAGCGGCGCAAGATCGCGCGAATAGTATCGTCTGATATGACTCGCGAGACACCGGGTAGGAAGAACCCCATCAGCAGTATGCGCGCCAGAGTCGGGCTGTAATGCAATCAATCAATCTCGAACCTGAAACTACGGGGGAAGACCACGAGTAGACGGCCATGCGGCTTACAAGAAACTCTTCAGAGATTCGCCATACGCATCAGAAGAGTCTTCGATGAAGTTGTCGAAGGAGTAACCGAGCCCTGCTTGTCCGAGCATTTCAAGGGTAGTGCGGGCCATCCAGCCGTTCACGTCTATAATCTGTGCTTCTTGGGCTACGCGTTGATGGATCGCTCTGCGCACCTGAGGTCCGCCTTCTGGTCAGCAGAAGCGCATTATACAGACATATGCAGCCGCGGACGGCGCCAAACCTTGTGCGAGATGTCATGAAACAGGTTAGTCATATGACGCAGATGAGCTGCTGAGAAGACAGGGTTGAGGAGCTTCCGTTGACGCCGATGTTGATGTGCCTCCGTGGTGAGGAGTCCAGGACCAAGAAAAATATTCAAGTCGCTACAGGCGCGAAGACAGCCGTGAGCGACTTTATCGGTTCATCATGACCCAGACCCTTACTCAGAAGGCGTGATGCGTTTCGGGTAATTCTCCACCTCCTTAATGAGAACGGTATACAGCGCCTTGGGGTCGGATATGTACAGTAACCAGCTCTGAAGTGATTGTTATCAATCAACTGCACACAATTTTGGGACAGGCAGCGAAGCACACGTACACCGAGAGGCCCGCGCAACGCTGAGACAGTACCGTAAGTATCCGCAATTTCCTTCCAGTAGTTGAAGCTTTGTCGATCGGCCAGTCGGTCGAGGTGACCTGAGATATGACAGAATGTGACTATGGGTTCTTAGTCAATCTGCCGATGTTCAACGCACCTTTCCACCATGAGTGGGAAGCCGGTCCTGGGATATTCTTCAGATTGAACGAGGACGGTAAGAGAATTTCCTGCAGAAAGAACCTCCAGATGACGAAGCCTATAGCAGCTACAAAGGCTGCGATTGGAAGCGAGAGGGCCATGGTGAGCGAACAGGGCAACAAACGCGAAGCAGACTGTGCTCCCTCCGAGAATATTATTCAGTTCATATGTAATTCCAGATCTCTGCCGTGGGGTATACGTAAGGATACGTGGCCCGTGCCTTGTGTAAGTATAGCAAAGCTGGTGAGATATCCCGACTCCGGAAGTTGATCTTGGCCGCCACAGAGATGATCGACCATCATCTTGAGTCATTTTGATCAGGTCAGCAACGGAGACTATGGCCGCCTCAGCTTGTGGGGTCCCCGAGAACACCGGATCAGCGGCTATGTCGTTAGACTTATCGATGGCTGTGCCGCAGACCTTTGCTCAGACTTCCAAGCTTGTGGCCGCAGGAGTCCCTTAAGGCTCCTTCATCATTTTTTTCCTGCCACGTCATGAGACTTCAGGCTTCCTCAATGCACAGTAGGTGCAGCAGGCCATGATGGAGTTGACATAGGTAGCAAATATTAACCAAGTGAAAGTGTCAGTCTGCGACGGCCTACACCGTAACTCCCGAACGAATCACAGTTTGCTAATGCCATCGTTGGGAATGCGTGGATCGCAGTTGCGTCAGCTCCTATCGAGCTATGAAGTTGCATCTGCGAACATCTGCACGACAAATCATGTTTTGTCCTGACATTCGCGCAGCTTGTTGCATGGCCATTCGACAGGCTCAGCTACCCGTGGTATACTCCGACAGTCCTGGCGTGATTAGGCTCATTCGGTACGGATGTGGGTCAGCTGTTACTCATCCTACCGGGATGGAGCTTACTCGCTGACGTGTAGGGATACCATCTACCTCTAAGAGCGAACCTCCATCAACCGTACTCAGAAACAACATCACCATGACCAGGCAAACTTGCGGCATGGGAATCCGTATCGTGTCCCCCTTCCGCTCTATGCCCACTATACACGACTCTACCTGACTGTTACACGACTTTCCCATACTATCTCAGTAATGACATAATCCAAATGGACCACGTAAATGCGAGTGGGTCGAGACAAAGGAGCTTGCACTTAGGTCCTTTCTGAATCAGAGGCCGGGGCCACGAAGTGCATTAGACGCAAGTTGAACCTACAGTACACATTTGTCGTACTGGCAAGGCGGAAAGGTGGGATCAAAGTACGTGCGAAGCAGTGTCTATCTATGCTACACCGGTGAAGTAGAGATACATGCTATGATCTAGGAATATATTGAACACGAAGTCCATGATATTGTTGTCAATGAGAGCGTCGTTGAGCGAAGGCTCATTGATATCCGCCGTAGTATCCACCGTCCACCGCTGCCGACGTCGAAGCAGATACAGCACGAGCGTTAGCCGTGATGAGCGGAGCTAGGGTAATTGTACTGGCGCGAACGATAACGGGGAGGGATGCAGAACTCGCTGAAGAGGAAGAGGTAACGCCAACAACCTTGCTAGAGGCTGTCGAACCGTTGCTTGAGGAAGCGACTGACTGTGACCTGGCAGTGCTTGTGACCTTGGCCGATGGCGCTGCGCTCGACACGGAAGACGGGAAGATGGTCGTGATGGACACGTTCGGATCGGTGGCAAGGCTCGATAGTAGACTGGAAGCCGCAGACGGGTCGAGTGTGAAGGTTTCAGACGGCGACGTTGAGGTCGGCACGACGGTCACTGTTATAGTGACCTCTCCAGTTGCGGTAGAATCGGTAGAAGCTGCGGTGCCCGACGATGCCGCAGAGGTGATGGACGCAGAGTGCGTCTCGTGCGAATGCTTGTGAGTCTGAGAGGTCTCTGCGCTTGCCGATGCAGAAGCTGACTCCGTAGAGTTAGAGGTGCTGTCGTCGCTGTCACAATCCGTTGGGAAGTCGATCGTCGTGTTCGTGCTCTTCACGGCGATGCCACCGGTGGCACCCGTAGCACTAATTAAAGAAAGGGCAGTGTTGTTGGTAGTACAAGTGAGGACCTGTGCCACAAAATGAGCCACATTCACAATGATCGGCGCAATCGTTCACTTACAGTTCCCTCTTCTGTGGTAGAAGGAAGGGCGAAGCAGGAGTTCGACGTGCCGCTGCAAGGAACTAGTTGCCAAGTGGATTTGGAGCATGTAGCGACCGAATTATTTATACAGGCAAGCTCTCCGTCTGCCAGAGATGAAGTCAGCGCGACGTCCTACACCAAACAAGACCTGCCCACCATTACAGCGATCTGAAGCTTTCAAGTTTGCAAACTCCGCATTGAGGGTCTGCGCATCCTGGCCATTCTGAAGGAAAACAGCCGGGTCAAGCGAAGCCGTAGGGGCGCCAAGTACGGCGGAGCTGAGCAACATTAAAACCGTAGCGGCGTAGATGGAACGCATCATGCGATCAATCGACTGAAAAAGGTGGCAGAGGAAAGCAGGGAAGAAACTTGAGAGGCTAAGGAAGCACCGGGCTTCAATGAGAGGGGAGTCGAGCAGGATACGAGCTCAAGAAGCACAACACAAGGAGCAGCAGCGGACGTTGACTAACTTATATACATGGTAGACAAAAGCCTCGGGAGTATGGCGACCGCCGCCATTGTTTTTGTCGTCCATGGCCGGGACCAACTTCCATTGTTTCCCAATCAGGACGAGCACCCAATAAACGTCACGTGCCCATATTCAGGGCAGGTGGGCGCCAAACCCCGAGATCTGAATTGGCAGGCGAAGGCGCACCAGTCGAGTCCTCGTCCATCGCCCTCGTCAAGACACTCGATTCATCATGGTGAGCATCCCGTTCATGTTGTCAGATGGACTCTCCAAGTCCTGTGGACGCTTTTCGGTGGTCGGAAAGGCGTAATCCGTGCGCCGCGGCGGTGGATGGCAAAGCGGGACTCGGGATGACGGATGACGAAAGGTAGCCTTGACCGACTGCTAACGCTTTGCGTTTCCCCCTTGCGCAGACCAAGAAGAGAAGAAACAACGGCCGCAACAAGAATGGACGCGGCCACGTGAGTTTTGTGCGCTGCTCAAACTGCTCGCGATGCGTCCCCAAGGACAAGGCTATCAAGCGATTCACTGTCCGTAACATGGTTGAGACGGCGGCGGTGCGTGATATCAGCGAGGCTAGCGTGTACCATGGCAAGTTTCACTTGTTCTCATACGTCCTAGCTGAGCGGCTTCTCACTTGCTCGTACGTCCGGCAGAGTACGTCATTCCCAAGCTCTACATCAAAATTGCGTACTGTGTTTCGTGCGCCATCCACTCTCATGGTATGTTTTACGTGCACCATGTTTCTATGTCCTTGTCTCATGTGCCATCAGTCGTCCGTGTTCGTTCGCGTGAGGGTCGCCGTAACCGTGCGCCCCCTCCCCGTGTCCGGTGGAAGGATGGCAAGAAGGTCAACCCTGCTGTCGCTGCTGCCGAGGAGGCTAAGGCTGCCGCTGCACGGGGGCAATAGGTGTCTGACACACTCGACTTGTAATCCATATTTCGACGCTTTCCGTGCACCCGTGTATCTCGCATATGCAATGCCACATGTACCATTGCCGAGCCAACGTGTGGGTGTCCCGCCTCAAGACTGTGCATCCTTGCGGTGCATACATGCGTACGTGGAGAATATCCATACTTCACTGACAGATTGATGGAGGTCCCAGCGCTTCTTACATATAGCATCCTACTTCGCCTGACATGCTGTGTGATCTTCTTTCCATCTAGCCATCTCTCCGTGACATTGCTGCGTGAGGCAGAGTTTGATAGGTTACTAGTATATAATCATCAACACTGCCCTCCTCTTGCCATGACTGCCTCACTGACTGTTTGCCGGCCCCAGTCTCCGTGCTACCTACCCTCGTGCAGGTGCGCCATGTTACATTACTATCCGATCCCGAATGACTCAACGCATTATTCAGTCATACATACGGAGCATTGGTGCGGAGCGTTCTGACATACGCATCATACGCCTTCCCTTCGTGCTCAGCTTGCATCGTTGCTAAGTGAGCAGAATATTCTTTATTGTCATGACGAAAAGCAAGTGACCAAAGCTTTCAGATCATGCGACTTCTGGACACATGTACAGGCCTATTTCACTGGACCGACGGCCCCTCTGAGACGTCGTATGCTATACTATCGCATGTGTGGTGCACACTCCCAACTTCGGATCAGTCATATGAGGACATCGTACGCATCCAAGCATCCCAGGACGGTGGCATGACAATTTGGGCTGATGTTCGAGTCAACGAGAAAATTCGGAACGCTTGTGCCGTCGCATGGGTTGACGGCCATCGCTACCTTTGGATAGACTCGTGCTGTATTGACAAGACGAGCAGTGCGGAGCTATCGGAAGCTATCAACTCGATGTACGAGTGGTATGCCCAAGCTGACATCTGCTACGCCTACCTAGAGGATGTGGATGACGATGACGATCTCTCCGACCCTTTATCCTCCTTCCGCTATAGCAAGTGGCACTCCCGAGGATGGACCCTTCAGGAACTTATTGCGCCCAAGTCCCTCCTCTTCTTGTCTCGCCAATGGCATCCTCTCGGCACCAAGCACTCCCTAGCCGTCATCATTGAACAAGTGACGGGGGTTGATCGCGAGATCCTCATACATACTAAACAACTCGATCAAGTCAGCATTGCAAAGCGCATGTCGTGGGCTTCCAAGCGGACGACGACGAGGATCGAGGACGAAGCATACTCACTCATGGGCATCTTTGGCGTCCACATGACCACGATATATGGGGAGAGGCAGAACGCCTTCCGTCGTCTCCAGGAGGAGATCCTCCGGAGGAATCCTGACCAGAGCATCTTTGCTTGGGGTGGAACTCTGAGCCGGACCTTCGCCGAGCATCTTGATCACTTCCGCCCCGAAGACATGTCTTCCCTTCTCGCCCCATCGCCCAAGCACTTCGTCTTTTCAGGCAATATCAGTTCCATCCGGCATAGTGATTTTCTAGAGGCCCTTTGTCTCCCATTTGACCACCCATACCCTCTCACCACTCATACACCCTACGGCATTCGTATGAATTCCCCACTCATCCCTTCCGCCGCCATCATCAGACTGGATGAAGCACCGCCGCAGGCGTCGTGGCTACTTGTGCTACAGTGCCGGGATAAGTTTGGTCGCCTCATCGCCCTACCCCTACAACGCTCTCCCGGTTCCGAGCCGTCTCTCAAAGGAGTCCAGATCGGCGCGGGCGATACCGATCCCGGAGACGATGCCTCCTCAAGCGGAAAGTGGAACGGCCGCGTGTGGCCTATATCTAGGAAGAAGCTCGAGGCCTGCTTACGGTCTATCTTCACCGCAGAAGTTATCCTTCCCGTATATCCAGCGAGGAAACACCCCACAAATTCCAACACACCTCGACGCATCGTCCGTACCCGGGAGTTCATCCTATGCGATTGGTGTCGCCCTCTGTTGTCTAAACATGGTTTCGAGCTGTCTCAGGTGATTCAAGGAGCCATTTATCCTGACAGCGTCTTCATCTTGATCTCGAGCAAGGCTTACACATCCGTCACAATTCGCATCTCCTACCACCACCACGATGTCGTCACAGTGGCCGTACAACAGCGAAGCCTAAGTCAAGTCGCTGCAGCGCACACAGTTGATGTTGCCTCCGACCACGCCAGCCTGATACCTGTAGCGGTATCGAGCCATATTATAGCTAGGCCCGCTGGTACGTCCTCAAATGGGAAGTCTGTCGCGCTATCCCCTGTGCTTGAAATGCATTGGGTAGGGAATACTGCTGCGCGATATAGAGACCCGCGCTGGGCGGAATACGAGATCGAAGATATATCTGGCTCCGGCTCTCCCCCTACGCGTATCCGCGTTGGCCTGTCCGCGTCGCTTGACAGCGACGGCGTCCATAGGACCGGAGTCACGATTGAGACTATTCTACTTGCCCCACCCCCACGACCGCGACGACCCAGTACTCCGTCGCGAGGCAGTAGACCTACGCTGTTGCGGCCGCAAACCCCTGATCGAGTTCAGCTATTTTCGCCTCCATCCGCCTCTCATCAAAGGACCGGTGACTCATCGGCAAGGCCAGATTCACCCACCATCCCCGAATTGAACACCTATGTCTTCCCTTCCAGCCAAGTCAGGACACCCCCTTCCACCCCTCACTCCCGCAAAGTTGCTCTTTCCCAGTCTCAGACTCGCCCGCCTAAAATCGCATCCCACCATAGTGAACACCAAGCTACCCGTTCAGAAGGGCAAATACGGGACCACTCCCCTACGTTCCCACGACCATTCCTTGCTCAGCGTGATCCACCTTCGCTTCGTTCTCCACATACGATGAACAAAGGCTGCTCAGGCTACTTGGTCCACTTGACCAACAAGTCAGCGACGTTTTCGTGACTCTGGATACTAGTATCGCAGGCACGACGGACTGGGCCAAGGATTGTAGTCTAGATCCAATCCTCTCGCGTCTATACGAATTTACCTTATATATTCCCTTAATCTATCATTGCAGGAGAAGGGTGCGATATCTCAAGGCGAGGCCATAGATTCACCAAGGATAGGCGCCGTGATTCCAGGATCTGGGATGTATAGGGTTGCGTTTAGTTGCATTTGGTCACCGTAATACACGCGCACCGCAGTACACACTTTGATAGTAAAGACTCAGAGCATGAAACCGCAAACAGTACAAGGAACGAGACAATATTAATAGCACCAGATTTAGCACGTGATTACAGGTCCAGGATCCGAATGTGAATCATCCAGCAGTGTCATTTTAGAATATCTACAGCGAACTGCTGGGAGTTGGGATCATCTTCATCGACGAGAGCAGCTGTTTTGATTGTGAATACCTGCTTTCCGCTCACAGGACGCCCTTAATACTAGACCAGCCCCAACCATCCGTCTAACCTCTCCCACCACTCCCACCTCCTCGCCTCCCACTCCTCTCTCCACTTGCGCAAACACAGCGTGCACCACGTCGGCGCCAGCTGCTTCCTCTTCCGCGCGATGAGATCGTACCGGATCGGATCCATCGCTCCGTCCTCGACGGCGCTCGTGCCTTCGTGATTGACGAAGTGCGCCCACTTAGCCTCCCGGTAATAGGTCCCGCGCGGGACGGAGAGGGCGTCGCACGCGTTCGGTATAAAATCGTCGTCCAACGCGCCCTTGCCCGTTTCTTCTCGTTGACCCCTGGCGTTCCCCGAATCGCGCTTTTCAGCAGCGGCCGCCTTGGTCCTCGTCTGCATCCTGTGCCTGTTACCGCCCCCTCCACCCTTCTCGATATTTGTTTCGGTTGGAGAAGAGCTCCGCGGGCATGGGCAGGCCGACTTGCCTGTATCAGGGTCGGTGGATGGTGGGGTGCGAACATGTTCGTACCAGACGTGCGTGAACGCGTGCCGCCCCTCGAGTAGCCTGATCCGGTCGTCAGTCTGGAGTCCAGTGAGCCTTTCACGGACGCGGAGCTTGTCGTCTTCCGTAGAGGACGACGGTGAATTACGAGGAGTAGATGTGGAAGGAGAAGAGCGGGAGGGGGAAGGGGCGGGGGCAGGGAGAGGAGGGAGCGCGGTCCAGAACTTGGGGTTGGAGATCAGCTCGTAGTAGACACGCTTGAGGATCTGGTGCAGATTGTGCTCGCGCGCAAAGGAGAGCATGTACACACAGAGATGATAACTCGGTCGATCCTCCTCCGGCGGGTCCGGGCTAAGGTGTGGAGCGCGCGAGCGAGGGGAGGGAGGTGCGCTGGAGTCCCAGAGCGCGAGAATATGCCTTTTGGCGACGGCGGCGACAGAGTCGCACGCAAGGATCGTGGAGGCGCGGAGCAGGCGGATGGCGTCGTATCGTGTGATTTTCGAGCTGTCCACGTACTCTGTCAGTGCCTGTGATGTGCCAATGGACGAAAGGACAAAGGGAAGGATGGACCGAGGATGCGAGACCGACACTCACGAAGGTTCCTCGAGCTCGGATAGTAATCGTTCAAAGTCTTCAACAAGAAGCTCTGCGGGCGCATGGTACACACGCACGCCTTCTAATGTTACCTGAGGCATCTTAGCATTCTCGTCCGAAAAGAGGTTGGCGAAATACACGGAGTGTTTCACGAGGCGGGACTGGTAGAGCTTGTAGAGTATGTCCCCGGCGCGGACGACGACGTCCCCGTCGGAGTACCAGAAGATCGCGGACATCTGCTCCTCGACAACGTGGAAGTCCGAGTCGCATGGCTCAGATTTGATACGCTTCTGTGGGGGAGTGGGTGTCTCCGGAGCAGAAAGGTGGGGCTGGCGGTCGAGCAATCAGCGCAGTCCGCACAACGAGAAAGGGAAGTATACTCACCCGCTTTTTCGACGGGGTCTTTGGAGGAGTGGGCAAGCCATGCTCCGTACTAGGTTTCATCATTGATCTTGAGAACACGGCTGGAGGTGTCGATGCGGGAGTGGATGGGGTGTCTAAGCCCGACCGGATATCGCTAGACTCGGAGAGACTCGACATGGAAGGTCGATCGCTGGGAGCGTAGTAATGTATCGAGAAAGCGGAAAAGAGCCATGGCGTTATATAGATAAGCAGCAGATACTCATAGGACAAAGGAGGCTTCAGGTGAGGACGCCTCGAGGACGGCAACAATCGCGATATGTATCTGGAGGACAGTCCACAAAGGACACGAGCGCTAATGGGCCAACACGCTCTCGGAGCGATGCACGTGGTACGCGACGACGTACGAACGGCGGGAGAAAAGCAGCAAGAGTCAGTAGCAGAATATCAGCACAGAGTATCCGTTAAGAACTGACCGCACCTGGAGGACAGGACACCGAGGAAGATTTCACTGAGTGACGATGATCTGAGGTGTCAGCAGTCGGATAGTCTGGTGCCTTCGAACCAATATTATGCTTCGTTGTATCAACTCATCACCTAAGTATACACGCGCTGAATAGCTAGAATAACAAACGTCCAGAAGATGGAAACAGAAAGCAGCACAACAGGCACACTGGCAGACAAACAACGACGATGACGATAGCACCAGATCCAGGACTGGTCAAACACCGAGGATATGAGCCCTCCAGTACCAGGCAATACTAGAGGATCACAGCGAGCTGCAGGAGAGTCGGTATCCGCGAACGAAATCGACGCTCAGTCCTCGTCCTCTTCTTCCTCGTCGATGACCTCCTCGGTCTTTTTCTTGCCTCGCGACCCAGCAGGTTTTGCCTTGGAGGCCGGCTTAGCAGATGAGGCTGGCTTCGCGGACTTCGACGTCGACGCCGGCTTGGCACGCTTTGATGGCGGCTTCGACGAGCTCGCGCCCTTGGATGCAGGTGCACGCTACAAGCACCTTGAGCACGCAAGAAAGCCGTGTGACACAAGATGGGACACGCACCTTGCGCTTCTTGGTCGGTTCCTCAACCTCCTCGTCCTCTTCGTCAACTTCCTCCTCGTCTACGGCCGCGAGCTCGTCGTCAAAGTCTTCGCCAGACTCCTCTTCGCTCTTCTTCTTCTTGGGCGCCTTCTTGGGTGCAGCCTTGGCCTTGGCCGGAGCATCCTTCTTCGCCGCGCCGCGGCCCTTCTTCGGCTTCTCCTCGTCCACATCCATCTCCTCATCATCATCGTCCGCCTTCTGCAGGCGCAAAGCAATAGAGAAACGAGTCCGCTCGTGTCAGCTGCTTCGACGCCAAGACGGCCAGTCTCGCGTACCTTCGCCTTTGCACGTGACCGCTTCGGCTTTTCCTCACCATCCTCATCTTTCTTCTTGCGAGGTGCGGGCTTCTTCTTACCGGTCTCTACCGGCTCGCCGGGACCCTTGTCCTCGTCGGGGATCTCGCCCTGGTCCCAAGCGCGCTGGACCTTCTCCTTCTCGCCGTCCTTGAGGTCGTTGTACCCATCGACCTCAGACACATCACTGTAAGATGCCTTCATCCTCTCAACCAGCTTGGGCTCAGCACAACCCCAATGGCGCCATGCACTAGAATAGGATTAGCGTCGCGGAATGAGAAGGAGTGTCTACAGTTTTGACGCACAGGGACTTATTTCCACGGAAGTCCACCTCGTGACCGAGACGGAAGTAGTCTTTACCGATAGAATCTATAGCAGACGATCAGTCAACAAACTCCCGATCCCGCATACGAGCAGTCTAGCTCACCTCCACAAGCTATAGCGAAGTAATAACAACGCGCATGAACACCGGTTTGGTCCCACAACCATAGCAACCACGTACTTTTGCATTTTGACCGGCTAGACGACGCGTACTCAAACTTGAACACGCCCTTGCCGCTGTCCTCCTCTTCAGCCTTCTTCTTGCCGGCCTTCTTCTTAGGCTTGTCTTCAGCCTCGTCCTCCTCTTCGGCGTTACCACCCTGCGCGCTCTCTGGCACGTCCTCGGGAGCGACGCGACCGTCCTCCCAAGCTTTCTGGACGCGTGCTTGATCTTCGTCGTTGAGATCGTCGAAGCCGTCAAGCTCGTCGGCCTCATTGAACGAATTCTTCATGTTGGAAATGATCTTGGGAGTCACACAACCCCAATGACGCCAGGAGCTGCGGAGAGAATAAGTAAGTCACAAGCCAACCACGAACCAACCGGGTGCAACCACAGCGGCACAACGCATTGTCGTTGAGCTCATGCTGCAAGGAACCGCGCATATGCACAGAAGCAACCACTTACAAGCTCGTGTTGCCCCGAAAGTCGACCAGGGACCCAAATCGCAACTCTCCCTTGCCAATGGCCGTGCCCTTGCATCTGCGAGAACGTGATTAAAAACCAGAAACATTGATAATCTGAAAGAGACGTACGGTTTCGGGCCTAGGACGCGAGGGCGACGCGTGAATCGCGATCATGATGAGTGTGCGCAAAATAGGGCGTAACGAGGACGAAGTGGGCTCACCAGTGCATTTGGCGCGCCCACTAGAGGCGTATTCGAGACGGTAACCGGACTTTTTGCCACCTTCGTTGTCAGACATCGTGCTGGCACCCAAGCAAAGTGGGTAGGAGAGAAGGGAAGTGGGGGAGAAACGGAAGACAGTTGATGTTGGTAGACGTTAAATAGGAACGCAGGACGCTTCAAAGTCCGCTTGGAGAGCGCTGCCGCTGCACAGTGCACCTGCTCAGCTCAGCTGTAAGACTACAGCCACGCCCGGGCCAATGCGGTCACCCGCCCACGCACGGACCTCCACCCAGCCGTCTCTTCGCCATGCGTCCCGCCCCGAGCGACTGGCACACACCTCGAAGACGTCTTTATGTGTCTTGTGAGGCGGGGAAAGCACTACCCAGACGTCGCCCTGGTCCCGGTAGACTCGGCGATAGGGCTGCAATCGGGTTAGGGTTTGTGCTCTAAGCTGCCAGCAGTCGCTTTGCTTATCCCACCGCCTGTGACTTCCATGCTTCTTCATTGTTCCCCTGGATGAGCGGACAATCGCTTTTGACAGATGGTCGTATGGTGCGACATGACGGGATAAGCTGGCATCCCGCTCTACGCGCAGGGTCCAACCTGCATCACTGCGCACCTGGGTGTGGTTCCCGTATACCTTGTAAGCTCCCGTTTGCGCCATCCCACCTTGCACTGAACTGGATATAGAACTATAATCTGAGGATAGAGCCATGTGGGGTACCGTACTGCAGTGATACACGCTCTCAGCGGCCGCTGTTCACCAATATCTGCCTTCTTGCTTGCTAGTCCTCGGGATACGACTATGGCGGTATCCACGCCTAACTACCCTCATCAAGTGCGGAAGGCATGTCCTGTACGCCTCCGGATTCCTGAAGTGGAGGGTCGAACTGAGCACGTCCAGAATGCCGTCTGTCACCCGAAACACAAGAAGTGTAACAGCCGCTTTGCGAACGGCAATGCGCTCAGCAATGTGTCTTTGAACAAGCTTACATTGCTATACATGACATCATGTTGTGTCTCGCCGGCACCACTACCGCGGTGTGTGCCGTTTGGAATTCAAGACTGCTGCTGGCTTCCGTGTAGTGAGCCAACCAAACTTCAGCGGCAAGAAGGGCGTACTGAAAGGTTACACCAACACCATGTTGACTTCGCGTCCGTTAATCGTGACGATTCAGTTGACGAGGAGGAGGAGGACAAGATAGACGACTCCTACAAGGGGTGGGAGGATGATGTCGGTCGCGCGTATTTCCCCGAGGAGAATGAGTACGAGGAGCTGTCTATTGCGGATGACGACTATATCGCCCCGGAGGACGAGTACTGAGGCGAGGGTAACGAGATAGCGACCGGGGAGGAGAACTATCACGGCTGGGGCCCAGTCCCATCCCCCACTGCGGCTAACACTGCCGGCTCAGTACGTATGCGGTTGCTGAGTTGCAGATACTCACTCACTATAACCCATCATGTTCCTGCAGCTTCCTGACCTATCTTCCACTCCCTCAACGGATTCGAGCTCCTCGACAGGATCGAACTCCTCGACGGGATCGAACTCTTCAACGCAATGGAGCTCCTCGACGGAGTCGTACGTGTTCTCTAAGGCTGCTGAACAGTCTCAAGAATCTGCCAAGGACCGCAAGACGGGCGAGCGCAAGGAGCAGGGGAGGACAATCATCCCGGCTCCTAACCACGTCCTCCCCCCTGCTGTACCCCACAACATCGTCTTCGTGGGATGCCCACTCTGCCTCGAGCCGGCTGTCAAGCCCTGCGTTACACGATGCGGACACGTTTTCTGCGGGCCGTGGGTACTCTTCACATGTCAGGCGTTTCTGGGGCTGACAGTACCATCCCCACCTAGATGCATCAACCAGGCGCTCGATGCGAGGCAGAACTGTCCCGTATGCCGTCTTCCCGCTGGGCAGAAGCAGCTCAGGAAGATATTTATCTCCGCTCCCGCTGGTACCGAAGTGTAGAACACTCCGTGGACGCGGTCGCTAAGATTTGTGGGAGGAGTGGAAGCTTCATAGACGAATTGTGGACTATCACTTTATGTGTTCTGAGTCTTGTGCGCATTTCTTGTTAAAGCAACGCACTATTCGCAGACCTCGCCTCCATGAATGACACAGCGTGCCAGGAAGGGTTCTTGCCAGCGGCATGGCCGAATTGTCCGATGCGCCTCTCACGGCCAACGGCATACATCACTCCATGTATTTCTGATTGAGCTACATAGGAGTTGAGATGGGAGATAATGCAAGAAAGGGTGTCCAGATTTAACGCGGGGCAGGAAGAATCGGGCTTCCCATGAGCGCCTATGTAGCACGATAACCTTCCGCGATGAGCGCGGACGCGGCGGTGTTTGAGCCTTTGAGGCAGCGTACACCTTTTGGCTTGCAACAGCCACCCGACGACTTCCTAGCTTGTCGGGCCCTTCATTGCTTTCCTCTATTCTATGCTCTGTACCTTGGACTGACTGTAACATCTCTGTATACCTAAGAATTCTGTACTGGCCGCGACCTCCAACTTCTTCCGGCAAAATCACGCATACACCTCATCACGATGAGATTCACCAAGCCAGCATGGGTCATGCATAAAGGTCCGTCCTGTGCTGTATAGAGTCACTATTCCTCGTATCCCGACATGCCCGCCTTGCAGATTCCGCCATGCGCGGAGACGAGAAGCGCGTCTCGATATTCTCTTGCCATGTCCACCCCGATGGCTCGCGAATCGCGACCGGCGGTCTCGACGCCAAAGTGCGCATCTGGAGCACAAAGCCCATCTTGAATCATGCGTCCGAGCTGTCTGGGAGGCCGCCGAAGTCACTCAGTACTCTCACTATGCATACCGGACCGGTGCTTGTGGTACGGTGGGCCCACTCCGGGAGGTGGTTGGCTAGCGGCAGCGACGACGAGATTGTGATGATATGGGACTTGGACCCGTAAGTGGTTGTGCGTTTTTGCTAGTGCTGAGACGAACGTCGCGCTGAGCTCCGGGTCGTGGGTCGTGCGCAGATCGGCCAAAGGGAAGGTTTGGGGTTCGGACGAGGTCAACGTAGAGGGTTGGAAGCCTCTGAAACGTCTGGTTGGCCATGAAAGCGGTGTGTGCCTATGTGTATGTATATGTTGGCGTCGGTTGTTGAGAATGCGATTTCCCAGACGTTACGGACGTGGCGTGGTCTCCAGGAGACCGATACCTAGCGTCGGTTGGGTTAGACTCCGCAGTGTTGGTCTGGTGCGGGTACACCTTGGGTGAGTGAAGCCAGTCGTTCGCCTCTTAGCTGGGTTGTGAATAATATATGCAGAGCGGCTACGAAAAATCGACCAGCACCAAGGTTTCGTCAAGGGTGTATGCTGGGATCCAGTAGGGGAGTTCCTGGCCACGGGTTCCGACGATAGATCTGTTCGAATATGGCGAACGACCGACTGGGAGCTAGAAGCGGAGGTGAAGAAGCCCTTTGACCACTCTCCAGGAACCTTCTTTCGACGGCTGAGGTCAGTGTGATTTGGGTCCCCCTACGTCCCTTCTGACGTTTGAGTAGTTGGTCTCCAGACGGCGCACATATCACCGCATCAAATGCAACCAACAACGAAGGCTATGTCTTCATCGCGGCGGTCATTGCACGAAACTCCTGGACGTCTGAAATTAGCTTGGTGGGCCATGAGAACACTGTAGAAGTTGCCGTATGTAGATCGGTTCTCTCAGTTGATGCATGCTAAGCTACATACAGGCATACAACCCTCATATATTCTTGCGCGATCCATCCCAACCTGTGACTGCACATAATATCTGTTCAGTGGTCGCTCTCGGTGCCGACGATAGGGCTGTCTCTGTTTGGCAAACCAAAGCACCTAGACCCATGGTTGTCGCCAAAGATGTCTTTGAGCGGCAGATCATGGATCTCAGCTGGTGAGTATGGCTGCTTGAGTAGCTGTTGAATGCGTGCTCATCTACATATAGGTCGCAAGACGGGCTCACACTATACGCTGTCTCCTCAGATGGGACAATGGCAGTCTTCAGCTTTGACTCCTCCGAGATGGAAGGCATCGCACCTTCGTCTGCTCAAGAACAATACCTCAAACGCTTTGGATTTGTCTCGCCACCCGTTCCCGAGGGCTACTCACATCTGGCTTCCCTCCAGGAGCAGAAAGCACAACAGAACAACCGCATCACCCCGCCTCCCTCCCCTCGCGCCCAGTCACAGGACTTCGGCAGTGCCGCGAATGCCGCGCCCGGTGGGGAGCAGGTCCACACGCTCGTCGCGAAGCGCAAGCCAAAGAAACGCATACAGCCTACTTTCGCTGGTTCGCTGTCTGGGCAAATACCGTCTTCATCTGTCAACGGGATTAAGCCGCCGCCGTCGAGCTCATCGGGCGCGCGTGCGTTTCAAGAGTCGTCGACGGTCCCAATATCTGTACCTTCGACATCGGCCTTGCCGTTATCTATCTCACAGCCGTTCGGCACCTCGAGCTCGTTCGGGCTCGGGCTGAATACTGGAGAGAGCGACTTCGCGATGGACGTCGACGACGAGGTGCGAATCAGTTCGCTCGACGGCGGCATGCAGAACCCGAAGGGCAAGAGGAAGACGGGAGAGGACTTCGATGACCGGACCGCGAGTAGGGCGCGCACTCTAGGTGGGGATCGCGTACGGGAGCCGGCGGTCGCTAGGCCACTTACGAACCGCGTGCCGCCACCGGGACCTCCGGGTGGAGGCGTTTGGGCTGAGGGCTCGAGCCTTGTTGGAAGACTGGAACCGCCGCAGTTGGTGACATATCTGAAAGCCACCGTTGAGGGTAGTGAGGATGTGTTCGAGGGCAGGAATGCTGAGGGCGATGGTATGTGCCACCACTATGACCCGTGCTGGCAAGCGGAGCTGACTGATCTCGACAGAGCCAAACGAGGTCCTGTACGTCAGCGGGAAGCAGACACAATGGCTCGACTACCTGCCGTCGCCAATCCTTGCACTCACTGCGACAGCAACATTCTGTGCTGTCGCTATGCAAGATGGCACTCTCACCGTGTACTCGCATACAGGCAGAAGGTACGTTTGCACTAGGCACATCTGCACGAAGGCCTTGTTCTGATCGGTTCTCAGGTTGATGCCGCCGTTGGCGATCGGATCGCAGTGTTGCGCTCTTACCAGTGCCAAGAGCATGCTCATGCTGCTCACGGTCTCCGGACAGCTATACGTCTGGGACGTGAAGAAGCAAGCAGCCAAGTTCCCTCCGACCTCTATCTCCGCAATCCTCGGATCATCGCCCAACCTCACCGTCGCCACCGCAACGGTCCGCCCGAACGGGGCCCCCGTCATTCAGCTATCGGACGGGGTCGCACACTCCTACGATGCCTCGCTCTGCGTGTGGACGAAGCTCAGCGAGCCCTGGTGGTCTGAGGGCTCGGACGCGTGGCAAGGCCGCCAGCGGTCGAACAACCTGGCCATGCGCGGGCCGCTGACCGTGCTTGAGAGTGCGATCAGCGAGCGAATGTCCGTCGATGACGGCCGCGCGGAAAAGGTACGGCCGGCGTGGTGGAACGCGGCGCTCACGCTGGGTCATCTGGAGAGCAAGCTGCATGCCGCGAAGGCATTGGATAGTCCGGCCGAGTACAAGCAGGCGCTGCTATTGTATGCGAAGAGGATCGCGGACGAGGGCTTCAGGGGCAAGGCGGAGGAGCTGGTGAAGGAGCTCTTCGGGCCTGTGTACTGGTACGTGCCGTAGTGTCATTTTCTGTTGTACGAGTCGTTGACTCGGTCCTGGTAGGCGGCCTGGCCGTGACGAGTCTTGGTCTCCGACAATGCTCAATATGCCCAAGAGAGACCTATTGAAGGAGGTGCTCAATATTTTCGGTACGTCATCTCCTATACATTCTATAGGAAGGAGTATCCGGTTGACGCACTCTATCTACCATCACAGTCCGCAGCAAGACATTGACAAAACTTGGCCAAGACTGGCAGGAGACACTAAAGAAATCCCAGCTCGACGAATAATGGCGCTCTTCGTAGTATCTTCACTGACACTTGTCTACTACTGCTGCACTCTGTATGACTGTGTTGTTCGGGTTTCCTTACGGCTAATAGTATACAAAATGTCTCTGTGTACTGGTCGCACAATAGCCGCAGCGCCCGCTTCCTGCCGCACGCCAGTTGTAGACGCCCACAAGCTACAATGACCGTCACGATCGCCTTCCTATTGCGGGTGGGTGTGCGCAGCGTGACACGGTGCGACAATGGGTTGTCCAAGCGAGTGCCTGACTCAGTGGCCGACTCATCACCTCTTTCCTCCGCTTCTACCGCCTCCCCCGCCCTCCTCTGGCTCGCATCTCATCAGACGTGTCATGTAGCATGAAGCTTGATCTGTCAACATGGTGAGCTTGGTAAAGGGGGTTCGGGGAAATAATGGCTCAATCGCTTCGATTGGCAGGTTTCTCTGGATTATGCTCTTCGTGCAGTTGGTGTACGCTCAGCCACCTATCAAGCCTAGTAATGAACGTAATGGAACGAATTTGGTGTGCTTTCCCTTTGGAACGTGCGAGCCTTGCCCCGAAGATGCCGTACGTACAGGAGTCGGTACCTCGTGAGCCTCGAACCCACCTCCCTTCTTGTCCTGCAGTTGCACGAGCCGTTTTGCCAACCCTTCGGTAATCGACGCCTCATGCACTGTGTTCCCGTGTCCACTGCCGGAGGTCCGCCCACTTCCGTCACACACATCCATTCCCCGACGGAGGCGATTCGCGGCGAAATCCCAGCATGGGAATCCTGTGGTCGAATAGTCGAACAGGAGCGCGCTGACTTCTACGAATTTTTCGCCTGCAACCTCTTCATAGCCATCATCGCCATCACTGTTGTCCTTGCTCGGTCCAAGAGGTTACAAGCCATTCAAGCGAGGCAGCTAGCGGCTCGCATAGGACTGGTCAGATCTGTACCCGGTGGATGGAGCAGTAGCTGAAGGGCAGGGTTTGCGTCGGGACGGACAGGTAATGCCATATCAGTGAGTCGCGCTCATTCATGCACTATAACAACGGCTCCTAACGTCAACTGTAGCACTGTATACACACTCATAGTCATTCGACGTACTCTATATCACTGCAATTGCTATCCACCCGTTGCCGCATGTTCAGTTTTCTTTCCACAGTAATGGTATGTATAGCATCAAAACGCCTGTTTGTTACCCATCCCACAATAGATCACCCAAATTATGAGAATCGCCTGCCTAATTAAGGACGGCTCTCATTATCATTCGGGGCCTCTTGGTGCAGCGTTGTCACCTGTTACCGTCATGCGATCACCCGTAATGCCACCGCTCGTCCATGGGACGACCAACCCCACCTCTCAGCTGCATATAAAAGCCTAATTGGAGGTCTGACATTTCAAGCCAGTCTCTACAATCCTAGGGCATCATGTGGAACATACTTCATGTTCTCGTCCCTGCGGCCATGTTCTTGGGCGGCGTCGACGTCGCGTTCGCTGTAGCAGGAGTGTCCACCTTCAACGATGTGCGTACCATCGCAGCCACTTCTCTTACCTACTTACTCATCCCTATCTTTGTCGCAGTACTCTACGCAGACTGGTGTCGCGTGCTCTGGTATGACTCCCTAACGACTCAAGGTGTTCTCGTAGTCTCAGACGGCCCAAGGTTTCCAGCCAACGAATAGCCAAGGAAACGGGATCTTCGCCGCTGCTATGAGTGACTTGTCCCCGCTATGGGTTGGCGCGCGGTGCGAAGGCACAATGGACGCCAGCAAGTGTAATGGAAGTGGATCGTGCGTTGATTGCGCTGGACGTAAGAGGCCGGCTTGAATCAGAGCACTGCCATTGCGATTGACGAAATGTACCCATTACAGCGGCGTGTCCGGACGAGGAGCTCTGCGGCACGGTACGTGGCTGACACGTTGGCACGAAATTACGTCTAGCTGAGACGTCGAGGATTTCAGTGCTTCAACGTCCGATGTGCGTGTTTCATCTGTACCCGTCAGTGGCCGCGTTGAATACTAACGTATCCATAGGTACTGGCTCGCTGGACGGTGAAGTGGTCGGCGCATGCACCAACAACACGATCAAAGTCAAGATAGTCGACGCGTAGGTCTTACTTTCTTGTCGTTGTTCCAAAGTCCTTAGAGCACGTGTGCCATTTTCAGCTGTCCTGCTACGCACCCGGAGAATTTCTGCAAGATCCCGGAGTTCGGTGGTGTGAGTACACGTATTATTGGCGCTCCCCTCTGCGGTCGGTCTGATCGGTGGACTCATCTTTGATTCGCCCTGGAATGACAGAACATACGCCCCATCGAAGCATGCGAGCAACCTAACACGAATGCGATGGATATTGCTGTGACTGCCCGCAGTGCATTATCGACTTTCGTGAGTGGTCTCCCTCTCTGCTCTGGACGGCATACTCAAATATTCCATATCTGGGCAGCAAGGAAATCTCGACATTGACATTGAGTCGACGTCGTGCTGAAAAACGCAAATTCTCATCATCGACCATGTCAATGTTTCCCCATGTATTGTGTGTGAGTTTGAACTACGGTTCCCCCTGCCTTTATTCCTCAACTGCGCATGGTCTGGAGCGGTTTCGAGTTCCGTGCGGGTCTGATTCACGCCATGCGCAAGTGTCAGGGATGTCTTCCGGTGTTATAGCACTCCACCGAGGGACTGCATGTTAGTACTTGATAGGGGTAAGGTACTCCTGGTATTTATATTCTCGATTCACATCGTAGCACAATTTCGACGATGCCTGAGTCTCTAGAACGCACTTCCACTGATATTTCGGTGGGTTTCCGAGGTCACGCTAGATCCAGACACAGAACTCGTGTGTGGGTGAAAGGCTCGGAAGCAATTCGAGGCATAAGCAGGACCCTCGCTGACCAAGGCGGAGTTCATAACAGACTGCGATTTGACTCCTGTACACAACGCAGCTTTATAATACAAGGATGGTTGGACGGCAGAACGAACTGATGGGTCTTTATCCTGGTTTCCTGGAAATGTATGGATACGGCAAGCGCTATTGTACTGACGATCCCTTAATATTGTTTGCCATTGTAGACTTTTCCTGGTTTGCATAGAAGTTAAGCGCGTGCTTATTATGTGCCGTAGCCCGAGATCTTCCGACCTCCGATTACAGGTTTGCGCGCCCCTCGTACTCGGCCTCACCACTACAGGCTCCCGCAATCGCGTGGTAGTATAAAATTGCTTCCTGTTTTAACGTCTGCTACCTGTACTGTTCCACCACCTCACAATCCTCTTCAAGTAAGATTCTTCGCGTATTGTTTTGCAACGTGAAGCTTTTGACATATGGTGTAATCTGTAGACTCCTAAAACGCGGATTGAACCATGTCGCATCGCGCCACAGCTTATTCCGTTTAGCTGGAGCGCGATTCCCTGTACATCTCCACCTTACCCTTACCTTCCAATGTGTTTCATTGGGCTCTCGTACATGTCGACCCAGAGGGCGCCGCCACCCGCCATCACTGGGCGGCGACAACCATCGATCCAACAGGCCCAGAGGCGTATGTCGAGCAGGCGCTGCCGAATGGCCCGATGTCCAAGGTTGGCAATGACCAGATCCTTGCCTACTTCAAGATTTCGGATTACGGATTACAATCCGGTGGACGTTACCAAACTCCGAGACGTCTGTTCCTCGATTTTTCCTCTCAGCTATCCTACCGCGCAGGACAATCGACGTGCTAACATCACCTGTCGTACTTGGATCACCCACATCTTGGGTCGGCTCATCAGCGATGAACGCGCTCGAGAAGTTGAAGAGGCTGTGAAGAAACACAGCACCGTGTGTTCAAATACATACGCCACCGACTTTCTGTTCCAAAGGCCATATGAAGTACAGGTATACATAGTGTGATTCAGGTGCGCCCCTGTCTGGCCGTCACTGCCTCTGAATGACATTCGCTTCAGTCCAGTCGCAATGGTAGTAGACCGTGAATCGAGGGACAAGACCACATATTGTCGGCAGGCCGACCTGCCGCACACATGGAACATGTTCATAGCCAGCCGTAGATATCGTTGTTAGGAGGATTGCCGTTGTCCAACTTCCCTTGTAACGCTTGTAATCATGATCTCGTGTCGTCGTATTGATTACTGTCCCTTGAGCAAGCAAGCACTGCCAACTTAACACCGTTGGTCTTAAAAACCTATACCTTTTTCCGGTACCCCAGTCACTAGCCCTTGCTTTGATTCACTAGTTTCCCCAAAGGCGTATAACTCAAATCACGACTGCTGTTGCTTATTCGAGCAGTAAGGGGAAACTCCAACAGCGATTCCGGCCAACGATCTGTAACGAAAGTCGGTGAACAACTAAGTGGCTTTCAGCACAACCTGAGGTGTCTACGCGGCGGACTAAGGAAACTGATAAACCGTAGAGGAAGGAAAGAGTGAGGCGTATACCATCGCACATATCACAGAGCGGGATGATTGCCACACAGTTCCAGGGGCCCGGCGGTGCGGACGTCAAAATTCGAGCGAAGCTGCCTAAAAAAGCAAACCACAATTACAGCTGGTTGCGGAATTAATGCCAGCCGACTCCGAACGACGCTCGTGCACTTTCTGCATCGTAAAATGAAACAAATCCCATAAATCGCCCTGCACTATCAAACACCTAGATTACGAGGTACTCGACCCCTCTAGGTCTATAAGAGGCTGAAACATGATGAACAAGGGTGATTCACGACATTCGCAGAAGGCTCTTTGCAAGGACCTCACGGGCGCTACTTTGCGCAGGTAGGCCAGAGCAAACAGACAGGCTCTCAAGAATGGAAGAGACAGTATTTGGATGGTAATTCACCTCAAAGACAGTTTTGATGGTCCATATAGGCTATTACAGAACGTTGTGTGGCAAGGGTGCCTCGAGAAAACTGGAACTAGGTGCTACTTAAATGCTGCCTCTGCCGGCGTTGCATAGTGTTGATGATGTGTCTGCTGACGAAGTTCGTACTGGAAAGGTATCAAGAGCACCTAAACATACTTTGTTACAGATATCAGAGCGGGGAAACGACATTGAAGCCCACGAGAGTCACAATGATATACCGATGTCTGAACCTCTTCCGGCGCTTGATGCGCTGGCAAGAGCCAGGAGGCAGACTGCCTACTGCTCTGGCTAAGAACGTGTCAAATCTCCCTGTAAACCCACAAAACCTAGTCTGCATCAGCCACTACTTTTATAAGAGACGTTTCAAGGCGGTGCGCAGATGGCTGAGTGAGAAACCTCATCGCCCATAGGAAACTTCCAGTGATTTCTCTCGAAGGGCATAAGTCGGGAACCAGGAGTCCTACGCTCTCCATTCAAGTTCGTGAGGTCTCATACTCGCTTCTACAGAGATTATATGAAGTTCAAAGAGCACAGGGGAACAAAATGGCGAGTGCATGAATTTTTTGATTTTCTCGATTTCTGTGATTTTCTCGTGGTCGAAACTGCGTCGGAGTTGGTCGGGCATAAATTTCGCAACCAGCTGTAAAGGCGGGACTCTTCCTCACCGCAATTATATGTCCCTTTCTGAATGTCTATACAAGCCCTTCATTTACTTCGTTCGCGTGGAGAGCGAGAAGGGACAGGAAGAGCAGCTGTCCAGCCGACTGCAGAGGCCAATCGCAATGCTGGCATCACTTGTCGGACTTTCGTTACTCAAGTTTTGTCAAGCATACTGGGCTCAGAGCGTGCCAAGAACATTGAAGAATACGTGACAAGCCAGAGTAACCCTGCTGGGAACGCTCTCGTCTCAGCATTCTTGACGGGAATATATTATGTGACACCGGTTATTACCGTCCCCAGACCAGAGGAGGCTCAAGTGGCTAATGCATCCATTTGAGGATTTCGTGCGTGCACTCAAGTTCTTCACTTGATCACAGTGACAATCTAATTCTGACAATTCATATCTTGACTTGACAGCGTAGACGAAGAAGTGCCAGAAGAAGCAGCTTATTCCGTATATACCGCGCGTATCTCGATGTAATGTGTATGGATATAGGTATCGATAGGCAATAGCACGGGTGTCACACACCCGCAAGGGTTCTTCACAGGGGGGTGGATTGAGGGTCATGCCAGGCCATGCATCCTTTAGGCGCCCAAAGCTTCCAAGGGACGTGCATTTGCTCATTGTTCTCGTCCGCTGCGCGCTTGTCTCTGGTGCTGCCCCGCCTTCCTTGCTCTCTTACATTCTCTCTCTGCGTCCGGTACACTACTCATGACTATCAGCTATGATCATCGTCTATCTACTCCATCTCCGCTACTCGCTCTCATCACCGGCTCTTGCCCGAACACTCCTTCATGTCCCTCAAGGCTGAGCTCGAAATCTGGGCCGTTGCCCTCCAGGCCTGCAAGATGCTCACCAACAACAGCCTCTTCTAGGCCACCCTCAGCGAGCACGAGGCTGCCTTCGAGCAGTTTCCTACTGCCACCGAGCTCGACTGGTAACCTGCCGTCGTGTGAGTCTCTCTCCCTTCACCCTTTATGTTTTCCCTCCGTGACGCTCGTCGATCCGCATCATATTACCTCTCTGTCGCGGTCTTCTCGCTCGACGTCCTCTACCTCCCTCAAGACGGCCTCGTTTCACTTGCAAATGCGCCCCTGCATAACCCAATCCTCAGAGGGCGCAGTCAGCCGGGGACGCATGATGTGCCCCTCGGAACGGAAGTCCTCCCCAAGCTCAAGGGCATCAATGGTCTGACTGGTCCCGACATGCAAGTCGAGCTCCCGAGCTTTGACAAGAGCCGTTACAACGGTGAGGGAGACCGCGCTCCCTCAGGCACAATTGTGCGTCCTCCCGTAGACGTTGCGCTCTTCGAAGGATGGTGCGTAGGCAACGCACCCCACTCCGACGCCCACGACGGACCAAGTTCAGCCCTCATCATCTCGCCTCCTACACACTGAGCGTGCCGACCAGTCCACGCTTCTACCGCACAACAGGATCCGCACGGTCAAGGCCTTACCTACCAGCTGGCCACGGTCTGCACTCCTAGTCCGTAGAACCATCTGACCAACACAACGCCCAATGGCTCGAATAAGCCCACAGGTTCGGTTGTAACACCTAGCCGAGATCGTAGTGGAACCGTCATCGCGCGACCGGTATGGGAACGACCAACCAACACTACACGGCGAGCACATCGATCACCACTGAATGTGCATACTGCCTCAGCTATTCCGTCGACATCGACATCGGCCGCTCGTACGAAACCTGAGATGGAGATAGAATATGACGGAGATGCGGACATGGACACGAGTCGGGAAGGCAAAGCGCCCTCGCCCTCTCAAGAACAGCAGCATGCTCCCACAGGTAGCATACACGCAACTCACTCGTGTCGTGCTATTGGTAATGCATCCAATGCGGGCCCACCGTGGCTACCCCCGAAGCTCTCAGTTGGCCCGATATTGTCTTGCTCGCATTGTATAGTGGCGGGAATCTTGTGCACCTCTGCTAGTAGAGGCCTTGGTTCTGATCATGTACACTTTTTCGTAGCAATGTATGTGACGATACATTATGACACCGACTATAATACCATCCCCGCCATCATCTGTACCATATATCGTGGTCACCCTTGGGCAGCAACCCAAGGGCAACCCGTACCCTTGAGACCCGGCGCTTGCACCCGTGACCCTCGGTGGACGTTCACCCGTGCCATTGCCTAGGTATCGAAAACAGATTACTATATTGAATACATGAGCAAGCCCTGAGTTAAAGAGGCACTATATGCTGCCTCAGTTGCTGGATCAAACTTATGAGTCAAGATCCAGTATCGCGCCCACAACCCTGTGCAGCCAGGACGAGGACATCGCAACCTATGCAGTAACCAGTGCCTCGGGAGCCAACCTGCGTCTTCCCAGTCAATGATACCCGACAGATGCCCGTCTTGAATTAAGACATTCTGCATGGCCAGGTCGACCGGCTGCCATACAACTCGATCCTCCAAGATCGGGTTCAGAACGTCAGGTGGATAGGTTGTCAGTGCCATGGACATGGTCTTGTATAACTCCAAAGTACTCTCATATGACCCTCCGATGTGCTCGTAAAAAACGCCCGGATGGGGCAAGCCATGCCCACTCGCGCTGACCATCACTTTCCCTGAGAGATTCGGGGGTTGGGGAATGCGCCACAGCTCGTCTATGACGCCAAGAATTTCGTCCTTCACTGTCGCAAAGACATTTTCGTCAAGATCTGGTTGTTCGATAAGGGTCTTCCCTGGGATTTTCGTGATGATCGCATAGCTAGCGCCGTCCAGTTGGAAGGTGTCGATGAGCTTGGGGATAGGAAGATGGGGTGCGACACGGTTTAGGAAGCCGAGAGCATCAGCCTCCGTGCTGAAAAGGCGGTCGGTACGCTTGAATACGAGCGGAATGCCGAAGCGAAAGAATCGGACTTTGTACTGGTTCTCCCTCTGACCGCAAACGGTGAGACGGAGATACAGCCAGAGCTTAGCACGCAGTAGTGTATTCCGCAAAGACGAGCGAAGTGAGTGAAGGCAGAACCAGAGGGCTCTAGAAACCAGTGTAGAATTCAGTACAACGTCGACTAGTATTTTGAGAATGCGTGCATTTTCTCACCTCATGAGGAAAGGATTTTACGTGATGAACCACACTAGCCGGTCAACGAGCGAGCCTGAGCAGTATGGCTTTGTATCTCTGCCAAATCAGATTGTCAGATGGCCAGATGGCACCCAGCGTCGTATACACAAAATTTACCTCAGTATTGTCACTTAATGCTGAAGAAGGGTGGCGAATAGCGTTCTCGTCGAGGCGATCGACCGACGACGCCGTATAGGCGCCGACACCTTTTCAGGGGCGGAGTACGAATTTGGTTCAAGGCAGGAGAGTATGCAGCCGCGCCGTCCACGCAGTAGCTTTGATTGAGGTATTATGCCCCGGATGTCTTTGAGCGACAGACTATGGATCTCAGCTGGTGGCTATTGCTGCTTGATTAGCTGGCCAATGCGTACTCATTCACATATAGGTCGCAAGACGGGCTCACACTATATGCTGTCTCAGATGGGATCATGGCTGTCTTCGGCTTTGACTCCTCCAAGATAGAAGGTATCGCGCCCTCGTCTGCTCAAGAACAATCACTCAAACGCTTCGGTTTCGTCCCGCTGCCCATTCCCGAGGGCTACTCACATCTTGCCTCCCTCCAGGGGCAGAAAGCACAGCAGGACAACCGCGTCACACCGCCTGCCACCCAAATTTCTGGTGTTAGACAGATGCGAAACCCAACTACGCCATCGACCCTTATCAAGGGTAGCCCAGTCAGTTGGTATGTCCCATTTTTGGAAGTGAAATATCCCGAGCCACCGCCACTGTTCTTGTTCTTGTTGACGTTACGTTGACCTATGGACTTGATCGTGGTCCTAACTTCACAGCGTCTCATCTTCTGGCTCTCGTCTACGTCGTTCCAGAGAGTGGGACAGCTGAAGGCCTCATCTCAGGGTACGTATACGGAATACTGCATGTCTGGTTGGAGTTGACTAGTAGCACTG
>NW_006766888.1:1212559-1299810 GCF_000275845.1 Dichomitus squalens LYAD-421 SS1
CAGTATGGCTTTGTATCTCTGCCAAATCAGATTGTCAGATGGCCAGATGGCACCCAGCGTCGTATACACAAAATTTACCTCAGTATTGTCACTTAATGCTGAAGAAGGGTGGCGAATAGCGTTCTCGTCGAGGCGATCGACCGACGACGCCGTATAGGCGCCGACACCTTTTCAGGGGCGGAGTACGAATTTGGTTCAAGGCAGGAGAGTATGCAGCCGCGCCGTCCACGCAGTAGCTTTGATTGAGGTATTATGCCCCGGATGTCTTTGAGCGACAGACTATGGATCTCAGCTGGTGGCTATTGCTGCTTGATTAGCTGGCCAATGCGTACTCATTCACATATAGGTCGCAAGACGGGCTCACACTATATGCTGTCTCAGATGGGATCATGGCTGTCTTCGGCTTTGACTCCTCCAAGATAGAAGGTATCGCGCCCTCGTCTGCTCAAGAACAATCACTCAAACGCTTCGGTTTCGTCCCGCTGCCCATTCCCGAGGGCTACTCACATCTTGCCTCCCTCCAGGGGCAGAAAGCACAGCAGGACAACCGCGTCACACCGCCTGCCACCCAAATTTCTGGTGTTAGACAGATGCGAAACCCAACTACGCCATCGACCCTTATCAAGGGTAGCCCAGTCAGTTGGTATGTCCCATTTTTGGAAGTGAAATATCCCGAGCCACCGCCACTGTTCTTGTTCTTGTTGACGTTACGTTGACCTATGGACTTGATCGTGGTCCTAACTTCACAGCGTCTCATCTTCTGGCTCTCGTCTACGTCGTTCCAGAGAGTGGGACAGCTGAAGGCCTCATCTCAGGGTACGTATACGGAATACTGCATGTCTGGTTGGAGTTGACTAGTAGCACTGAGCGCGAGCGACGTCGCTTGAGGTTACTAGTTGAATGCAGTAGACTCGGAGAAGCCAGCAGAACCCGGTGGATGCCCTCGGACACATACTAAAACTTGCCTTACTAGCTAAAGGAGCGATAACTTTGGCCCCGTGCGGGTTGACACTGCGTTTCCCGCGTCTCCCTCTAGTCGGTAGTGCTGGTCTACAACTTCTTACCACGCGGGTGGCGCCAGCGCAGCCTCATACCAGCATACTCACGAGCGAAATCTGTGGCACGGGTGTGTCAAGATATGGCGCGAACTTCTCAAGCCCACAAGGGCATCGGCGCAACTGTTCATGGACAGCACCAAGTCGGAGTATGGATACAATATAAAGGGTTTCGAGCACGCACTCTTCAGACCACTAGGTTGCAATCTGCTCGTTCCAACCTGACGGCTAGTATCGTCGACGAGTTTCTCGCCGACTTGGAGGCCTTAACATTGACCATTACCGGTGTCACAATGGTTGACGTGAGAATCGTGTGTGGGGGACTGGACAGATTCGCGCACAATACGGCCTCAACCACGTACGTATGTCACGCGGTGTCCCTACTGCGGCTTCGTATCCCGCAACACACTCACTCTCGCATGCTCACAGGGGCTCCGCTTCTACGCAGCAATCAAATATCTCATAAAACGCGCCGGGTCTCTGTTTCGTGATAGAATGTCAGAGCGCTGAATGTGAGTTCCGACAGTCCTTAGCCGTCCTGATTCTCATCGAACCACATAGAGCGCGCGTATGGTATACCGAAAAGTGCATATCCATTCTGCTTGTCTACCTCTCGAGTAAACGATCTGACGGTGACTCTTCCAGCGGCTCACCCATCGAGATCGATAATCTGCCGTTGGAAGGTCCACCCCAACCGCTTGCAGCGATGCCGTCTAGCTCGCAACCGGCCTCGGGCTCACGGGCTAATGCATCAAGCACTTCTTCTGATCTGCGACTACCCGCTACCTCGTCTAGTCTCTCAACTTCTTCCCGCAAAGACCCGCCAACTCATCGGTCCCCTACCTGTGCCGCAAAGCTATCCTGGCGTTCATCTGCCTGTTTCAGCGTTACCCCACCAAATGTCGACGCTCAAGCCGCTATTACCAGCTGCCCAAACTGTCCACAATGCCGCTCATGGGCCACTGCATTTTCCGATACCAAATTTGTCCCCCATTTCCATTTCTCCAGGAGGCAGGGATTCCGCCGGGCACCTGAGATCGAATGTGTTTGCCAATGAAACCCAAGGTGCAGAGGTGCGTTCTCATTGTGTTGGCGTTGCCTATGTAGCGTACAAGAGACTCTGTTCCAGACGGACACACCCATGTTACCCGTCGGCATTCCTTCGGCTCCCCCTCGAGCCACACAGTCGTCGCCGCCCCTCGCGATGCCCCTGGTCCATCTGACTCCAGGCGTCTGCGCTCGCCTGAAAGACTTCACGGACGCCGATGTCCTTTCCACTTGCCCAGTACTCAGAGTGCTCGTGCTGCGTTCCGCGGATTCGGCCCAAGGTGGCACGGCGGCAAAGTCGCATGAAGCCTTTGTGACTGATGGTCAAGGATACGCATGGCTCGCATTGACTTCCTCCGCGACGGCGCGCATCGGTGACAGAAATGACCGGAGAAGTGTACAAGTGGGCTCTGCAGTGAGGCTCAAGAAGATGAGAACGCTCCCTACCGGCGACCTTGGCATCAGACATCACATCTACCGCTCACCATCTCTTCCTATCCTCGTCGACAGTTTTGAAGTAGCTGATAACTTCGGTGACGGAAGACTGGCGGCGCTCTCCCCAGGCAATTCGGCGATCAGACCGGAGGAATTCTTGTCACCCGGTTTTGCGTTGCACATGACGCCATCCCCGCAACCCGTCAGTGACCCACCTCCAGGCGAGCTTCCCTGTCACTGTTTAGGGTGGTTGATATGCGACACCACACTAACATACACGGTGTCCTTTTTTCAGGGGGCATCTCTATCCATGAGCGTGCCGCGCGGCTATTGGCCGATGCAAAATTTCGGGAAGAGAGAAGGAGACGTCTTGCGCTCGAACGCGCTCTTGCCGACGTATGCAGCGATCTCCATCGGCTGGAATCCTTGGTTCCGGCAACTATGGAGGCGTTGAGGGAAATAGATGAGTTGACGAGTGCGGTCATGTCTATTGATTGAAGCTCAAGCGCGTGCGACTACGATACCTGGGCACGTATCCAGATTCGTTCCTGACCCGTTACATGAGATCGTGTAACTCTTCGTACCGATCCATTTCCTCGAGCTCAATTAATAGTTAGACACGTCTGCAGTCAGGCGCTCATTTATTACCCGTTCTAGCAGTTTTCCCTCGCCCAGAAGCTTTGTACATATTTGCCAAACCGGTCTTGGTAGCTGCAACACCGGACATTGACTTCGCTCCTTCAACTCTGGCAGATGCTGTGAACGTACCAATTATTCCCTTTTGGAGACAGCATCCGCACAGCCATCCAACCATGATCGTTCGAGATGTCTGTTCCAGACCACAGAAGCTTCCTCGCCATGTCTCTGACCCTATATGGGCTCTTGCATATATGCCGACCACAGCGGGTCCTGCCGGCGTGAGTCCAATTTGCTGTTAGTGTCGCAGATGACCACATCTACTCTTGCTACCGCTGCCAAGTATTATAATCGTCCAACGCGATGATGCTACACACCCCTTCAATGCCTCCCATTCTTGCCAGCGCTATTAGTCTCCTGGACACAAGTAATCAAAGCCAGGCGAGCGCAGGGATATAAGCGCTTCAAGGACGTTTTGCTCAACGCTGCAGTTCATTTCCGCGACAGATATCTCGTTACAACGACTGCGTTTCAGGAGCGCCTGTCCGGCGTCCTAGGCTGATAGGAAGAGACAGGATATCGACGCCGGCGAAACGTTCCGGCCTTCGAGATCTTCGTCTTTCCGAAATGCCATTACCCTGCGAGCCTGTTTTGCTGATTTCGCCACCGATCCTCGCATGAAGCTCATGTTTGAGCCGTAACGCCAAGCCGGCCTTCAAGCTAAATGATGGACCCACAAACTCCGCTTCGTTGGCAGCTGCCAGAACACCACCTGGCGTCTGAAATCATCGGGATATTCGACCTCTGACGCGTTGACACTACATCCTATCGGCAAAGGGACATGAGGATATACACACATAGTGAGCTGTTTCCGTGTGATTTTACTCCGTTTTGTGTGGTTCACGTTCGCTGTCTTGACTTAGGCGCGCGCCTCGTGTCAAGACAGACTATTTTTCGAATTCCCCGCCACCCGAGTCAACGACACGCAAGCCAAGGAGCACATGACAGGGTTTAGAAGCCGGTTGATGCTCAATGTTGCGTCCGTATCTATGAATAATCTGATCTCTGCGCTAACCCCTAGCGCGGCAGGATAATCAGCTTCACGAAGCTACTGAACGGCATTATGACGGACCTTCATACGGAAGGTTCCTGTTTCCGAACCTCAATACCGGAGCGCTCTATTCGAGTTGACAGAAGTCCCGTCACAGTATGCAGTATGTCGTCTCCTTCCCTGTACTAATGACGCGTTGTTTTGACTATCTGTTCATCGTCTCCGGTTCAGATGATCGGAGGCGCCGTCGAAGCGAAAGCTAGTCATATCTTGAACATTGCTACAAGCAGAGTGTTCAGACGGGACGATGCGTCAGGATGTCCTTATGGATTTAATCAGGCATGTGGACCGAATGCTCCTTTGGCCGACGGGATACGCGCTCTGGATGCTCGTCGCCCCCCGAGTCCTGGCGCCCCGTGAAGTATCTCGTTCGCGTCAGGTTCGTGGGCCCGCTTTTGGACGTTGCGTGAGGCTTCCTAACCACAATGCTAAGTATCGCTCCAGCCCGGGCCCCCAAACCACCAACTTATTGACGCCACAGGCGAGTGCTCAGCGTCCAAAGATGTTCTGTTGTTCTCACAGACGGTCAACGACCAGGCCACTTACGCGAATGGATGGAGCATAGCCCAAGGAGGGTTTCGCGCTCGCAAGTCGGCGGAGATCCAGCAGGATACACGCCACGGTCCACCTGCTCAGTGTTTCCTACCCGTCGTTGCGCCCGCGCGGTTCAGGTGTCTGTCAGCGACGGAGGGTGTGCTGGAGTCCGTGCATAAATACACCAGCTATGCGAGACGAGGAGGGCATCCCACGACAACATCCCCATTCCACTGTGCGAACATGGCCCCCATCGAACTGACTCCTGCTGTCTGTGATCGCCTCCGCGACTCCATCGACTATCTCGTCTTGGTCTCCCGGCCTATCGTGAGGGTGGATGAGCTGGACGAGCTTGAAGACCGCGACATATGCGGCTTCACGGCTCGGTACCGCATCAAGATCGTCGACGGCTCCGGCGACGTTCTCCAAGTCGTCCTCCCCGCCAATGTTGAGCTGGGCGAGGGGTCTGCCCCCCTTGGTAGCAGCCTCCGAGCGGGCTCGATTCTACACATCAACCAGATGCTCCGCCTTCCGCACGGGAGGGAGCAGTACGTCTCTTCATCGCTGTCAATTCGCATCATCATGAGACTCATGCCTCGACCTTAATAGCATCATACTCATCCACAGCGGCGAGATTGTCACCGAGAACCACGAGCTCATGATGAGCGACTTGGAGAAATTGCTCCTACGTACGTCCCATCCGCTTGCATGTACACCACCCATTATGCGACCCTGACCGCTCTTCTTCGTGCATCCACTGTAGAAGCCCTCAACGAGACGACCTTCAAAGAGCTCCTGGTCCAGAAAGGCCTGTCCCAGGAGATGGTCGATACCTTTTTCGCCCTGCTGTCGCAGATCGAGGAAGTCACGCGCGAGGCCGCGGCGAGCCGCTCGCCCAGTGTCGGGCCTGTGGGCGCAATGAGTCCGACCCATTGAGCTACTAAGGCAGGTGTGCGTCATGCTCAATGCAGCCGTGAAAGAATGACTGACGAGCAGCCAACAGTCGGCAAGACACGAGGATTTCGCGGAAGGACATGACTCGCGAGCTCTTTTCATCGAATCTTGGATGACCATGTCCGAGACGTCTTGGGTATCGCTACACAGACACGATAGATTGTTGTAAGAGTCTGTATAAGTATGTGTATGTGGTATGGATGGCTTCCCGACATAATCTTCCACGAGCAGATGTGAAGAGACTAAGCCAAAGGCTGCATTACGGGGTTCACTATACAGACGCTTGGCAAGCTATGGCCAAACACAACACAACAGCGCAACAACGGCCTGGAGGTCATACTGCTCAGTCATTCGAGCTCAGCCTGGGCGACATGAAGAATAGCATGAAACGATACAACGTATGCGGTCTACAACACTGAATAACCTTCGTAAGCAGATAAGTAGCGTATACGAATATGCAAGGGAATCATCGATGCAAGTCTATGGTAATAATGCAGTGCGTGGTTACTCGAGCACGATTAGCATGATCATGAGTATTGAAAAGTCCGACGAAACTCAAGGAGGCAACAACCTCTCCTTTTCTGTAACAGTCTTGATCCATATCTCCCCGGGACGACTACAAGGCAAAAACATCAGCTATCCGTCGCGCATCGACTACGATGCACATCGGCGTACCTCCTCTCCCTCATAATCCGGAACACGCTCCTCCTCTCCTCCATCCGCGCCTCACGCTCCGGACTCACGCTCAAGCTCGGGTTGGCGCCAATAGCTCGAGTGGGGAACGCGCCGCGGCACCTGTCCTGCAAGTCCGCGAGGCCCTCGTTCGTGCCCTCGGCCTCGACGACGACAGTGCCGTACCAACCGGGGTCGATGAACCAAGCGCCGCCTGGACCGGGACCTGGTCCGATGCTCTTCGGAACCGAAATACGAAGCGGCTTGCCGCTCGGCGGGGGGCGGACGGTGAACGAAGAGCGATGCACCCACCGTACGACCACGTGGTGTCCGCCCTGTGGCCTACGAGCGCAAATCATCGTCAGAACACTGTCGGGCGGAAGGAAAGAAATCTGCGTACGTCTCGGTCTTCATCCTGTCCTGCAGCAGCTGGAGGTTCGTCGCGACCTCTTCGCCCCACGGCGAAATGTCGATATGGCAAATAGGGTTGCCACTTCCCATCGTGCGAATCACCCGGTGGAAGTATGAAGGCGGGAACGCGAGCGTCGGCAGGTACTTCGGCAGGTCGCCCGAACGCGAGTACGTGTAATCCAGGTCCTACGTGGCGCGCCCTCAGCATTCAGGAAGCGCATATAATGACAAGAGCGGGGTGCACTCACGATGAGATAGCTCCCGTCCCACACCAGCCGCCCCATGTTCCCTTCGTCGCCAACCGCTGTGTCCCACACGACGTCACCCGGGCGCAGTAGGTGCAGCACCCCAGCACGCTTCAGTTCCTGTTCGCACTCTAGCACGCTGGCGTCCGACAGCCACTCGCCTTCCGGCGAAGGGACGAACACCTGCAACAAGGGCGCCCTCCGCAAGCGGAACAAAGGAGACTGGAACGTTCCCGTTCCATTCCCCTGTCCAGAGCCGTGGAACTGCGCGACACTCGGACTGTGATGGAGGGCCTGTCCAGCTTGTGAGCCGTTGCGCGAATGGCCGGGGTGGCCGTGATGAGAGCGGCTGAACATCGACGTCGGAGAGGGCGCGCGACTGGAACCCCTCGAGAAGCTCCTCTTCTGCACGCCTTGCGGTATGTGGTTCACGGACGTCGTCGAGCCTCCCCATCCACGGCCCGGACTGCGAGCCCTGTCGCGCGCCACAGCGGAGGCAGCGCGCGCCTCGGTTTCTGCTTGAGCGCGGAGGCGGAGCACAACACGTGTGAACGACCTGCAGGCAGCTGCAAGTGTCCTCGTCCACTCCCATTCCCTACGTCCCTTGAGTTGCAGGTACGTCTCCGCGAAGCGTGAGTACTGGTGCGCTGGGATTGAGATGCCGTGCATGTAGGCGTTCAAGTCCTACGGTTCCATGCACAACGGGCGTCAGCGCTGACTACGTCTATTTGTGATCAGAATGTTTACCGTCAAGGTGAGCGCGAGCGGCTCGCTCTCAGGAAACGCCCAGCGCCCATACCCCACGACACGCAGGTATCTCTCCAGTACGCGCTCAGTGAGCTCTCGATCCTCGTACAATGTGGTCCGAATGAGTTTACAGACGCTCGAGAGCGCAAGCCAGTCTCCGAAGGAAAGGTATCCGAGCAGCGTCCCAAAGAGCGCCGGCTCCGCGACGTGCTTTTCGAGTGGATAGTAAGTGGGCTCCTTCAGGTCTTCTGGTTCCGGATCCGCGGCAGCAACAACGTTCTCGATGCCCTCGGGACGTTCTTTCTCTAGTGCCTTGCCTCGGCGTCGGGAGCGCGCCTGCGCATAGTCCTCTGGAGAATCCGGATCCCGAGGTCGCTCGGGGTCTGCCGCCTTCTGTGGAGTGCTCGCCGCGAGATCCTCTGTGTGTCTCTTTGGTGGGGTCGCGGGAGGAGGCGGCGGCGCTCCGTTGGTGCTTCCGCTACTCGACGCCTGGAGGACGATTGGCTCGTCGGGTGGAGTCTGGGGCGATGACAGCTGCTTGGTACGCAGAGGAGGACTCCTGATAGGCACGGGATGCTCGTGCCGGCGCTGCGCCCCGTGCACCCCATTGGAAGCGTTCACGGGCACGCCCTTCGTGGCGCTAAGTTTCTCCATCTGGCGCTCGGTGAGCACTTTAACAGGCCGAGTAGGTACAGCTGACTCCGAGGAGATGACCCGCGAAGGGGGCGACCGCGACGACTCACTGCGCTGCCTGTCGACAGCGGCCTTCTCGGTACGTGTCTGGAATGGCGAGCCGAGACTTGCCGTTGAAGATGCAGCAGGCACCGCGCCATTGGAAGAAGCACGGGTAGGCTTGGGAACAGCCCGTGACGGTCCCTCGCGGGTGCGGAGAGGAGGTGCGTCGTCGACGGGGGTGGGAGGCTTCGCGCCCAGCGTGCTGGGAGTGTGGTGGCCATTGGAGTCGGGTTGGGATTGAGGCTGAGGTTGAGGTTGCGCCTGCAGGGGCGACCCGTGATGCGACCCGTCCATCATCCTAGTCACGCGCGACCTGGATTTGCTCAACTTGCGTAGACGAGGAGAGTGCGTTTCTGGTGGCGTCGGCAGGTTTCCTGTGTGCGTAGGGGGGCTTTGAGGGTACGGCGATGAAGGCGAGGGTCGGCGCCCGTGGTCCCGGTCGTCCTTGCCTTGGCGTTCCGCTGCGGCGGGCTCGCTGATGTTCCTGCCCATAGCTGCAGCAGCACTCTTGCTCTCCGGCTGGTGCTTTATGTCAGGCGACGCTGCCGTGGGCAACTTCGGGGACGTGGACCGGGGCGTGGGATAGCCATTCACGAAGTGACTGGAACCATTACTGTGCTCGGTCTGTGCGGGTCTACCGTCGCCCTCCAGGGCGTGCTCCTCCCCCGTAGCAACCGCCATCCACGCCGTCGGCTGGGAAATCTCTGCCTCGACCTCGGCAGCGGCCATGGCGGCGAATATAAGCGGACGGCCTTGCACGGGGCCGCGTTGGGATGCGTCGGGGAACATGCTGGTTTGTTCTTGCTTCGGTGCCGGCTCGCGAGGAGGCGAGGCGCGGTGGGGCGACTCGTTGTTCGGTGGCGAAGTAGTGGATTGCTTGTGGGTCCGGGTCCGGGAAGACTGGCCAGTCGGGGAACGTCTGGGGATCGGGTAACGTGTATCCGACTCTGGAGACAGCAGACTGTGGTCGAAATCGAGACCGCGTGTGGTAGGCTTGGCTGTTTTAACTTTTTGCGCTTGAACAGGTGATGGAGCTTGACGAACAGGCGGATCCGCAGGGGCGGGCGAGGTCGTGGTAGGAGGCGCAGAAGGGAGTGAGAGTTGAGGAGGGTGTTGGCTATTTGAGCCGGGGGCAGAAGGCGGAGATGGCCTTGCCGAAGAAGGCTTGCGAGAGGCAGGGGCAGGAGGATCGGATGGAGAAGCAAGGGCTGGCGGGGAGTCGACGAGGACGGTCCGGCGTTTTGATACGTTCGGACTCGGGGGCGGCTGTGTCGAAGCAGGAAGGGCAGATGGGGCAGGAATCGGTGGCACGGGCGGGATGTCATGCGTGCGCGCGTGCATGTCGTCGGTAGTGTCTTGGCCGTCGCCGAGAAGAGTGTCGAGAGGGAAATTGAAGCCGCTGAGATGCAACGACTGCAGCTGCAGCTCAGGCAAGGCGCGTCTCGCAGATGACGGGAGGCGCTGCAAGCATGGAACGCGTCAATTGTCTGACAGTTACTTAACGTTCTGTCCATCGGTCGCGAAGAGAAGGCGACGACGTGACAATGATGAAATGCGTACCTGGCGTGGCCCTCTTCCCGCTCCTGCGCCACTTTCGGCGCTGGGGGATGTTGGGAGGACCGGCGGCGTCACGAGCGTGTCAGCAGCGGTGGGCGCGAGCGAGGAGGGAGGAGGAGCGGACGAGGCGGAGGAGGATGTCGTAGTCGGGGGCTGTAGTCGCGACAGCGTCAGCATGGAGATAAATACAAGGGCGAAGGTGGGAGAATACACGGAAATGCGAAGAAGACAACTCGTGGCTCGATCAACGCGCCCACGTGACGGAAGAGAACGTGTGTAGCGGCGGCCCAGTTCATGAGCGAAGCAACGCGACGCGTCGCAAACGCGCTTTTAATACTCGCTGCAGACGTCATCGTGCCCTCAGCCCTCCGCGTCCCGCTCCCGCTCAGTGTGCAACACAACCTCCGCCTACGTCATAGGTTACAAGAATTTCGAGCGGCAGGCACAATTCCATCCGCCACAGCAAATGAAAGCTTTCCCGTACCTTCGTGTTCTGCGTGATTGGCCCGCTGCTTGTTTCCGGGTCTGACGCAGTCCGAGTCGACGGTAACCCAAATGCCGCCAACAACGAGTATTTCCTCCGCCGGGGCGGCCGCCCACTTGTCTCAGCAGTGCTCGTAGACGCATGCGATGCCTCTGCCTTCGTCACAGAGGGAACGCCGTTGACCGGCTGAGACGGAGAGTCCTCGGCACTCGTCGGAGCGTCCGATGCGTTGGCGTGTCCCAACGAAGACTGCGCAGCTGCAGACGCAGTTACACAGCCGGACTTGGCATCGATCGCACTACTGCCCACATTCGATGTCGTCCCCGTACGCTGGGTAGCAGAGCCCGAGTCGGGCGGCGTGGCGCTCGTAGCGGAGTCCAGCACCCGTCCAGGTTGAGGCACCGCGCCGTCAGACCCCGCCCCATCCGCGCCAGGACGAGACGCGGCAGAAACCGCCGACCCGCCGAAGGGGACTGAAGAGGTGGCCGCAGAGACGTCCGAGCCAACGTCCCGCGACAGCCGTGCGTGCCGCTTCGTGCTGACCGTCCTTCCTCGTCCTGACGGAGGGCCGCTCTCGCTGGTGCTCTCCGCACGACGGTGCGCCAGCTTCCGAGCCGGCAGGAGCACCCGGTCTCCTACTACGCGCGGCCGGTCGTCCGTGTCGCGGGGAGTCGAACTGGAGCCCGAGGACGGCTGAGTGCTCGCTGTGGCACTGGAGACCGTCGACGAGTTCGCGGTCGACTTGTGAGCCTTTGTCGAAGCGTCTGATGGATGAGAGAGCTCCAGAGGCGGTTGCGGAGATTCTGCAGGCGTCGATGACGAGGACGCCTTGAGGCGCAGACGTTTTGGCGTTGAGAACTTGTCTTCCCATCCCTCCGAGTCAGACGAAGGGTTGATCACGACGGCTCTCGTCGAAGCAGAACCCAGGTGCGTGGGACTCGATGATGGAAACGAGACGAGCGAAGGCGCCTCGTGCGTTTCGCGTGTTCGCCGCTCTTCCGCTGAAGACGACTCTTCTCCACCTCGCTCGACCTCGGCCTTCTTGCGAGCTACCTTCCGCGCGGGCAGAAGGACGCGCTCGCCCTCCACGCGCGGGGCCTCCGCCCGCCCGGTGCTCCTCTCTGGGTCGCTCTCCTTAACTGGGGACGCTTCCCTGCTCCCCGCTCCCCTCGGTCGCCCTTCGCGCAGCTCAGCCCTAACCTCCTCCGCCCCCCTTCGCGCCACCTTGCGGGCAGGCAACAAGACTCTTTCGCCTGGAGAGCCAAGGGATTCCTCCAGCCCAACCCGCTTCTGGGGCGAGACGTCCCTCTTCGTGCGCTCCTCCGCACCCTCCCTCATTGTTCGTCCGTCTCCACCTGCGTCCTCTCCCCTGCCCTCCGCCCTCTTCCCCGCCACTTTGCGTGCAGGCAAGAGCACGCGCTCGCCCTCCGCCCTTCCCCCGCTCCTCCCCTCCAGCGCCTCCCCACCGCTCGGCATCCGCTTCACCTCCCGCTCCTTCTCTCCCCGTGTCTCCTTCTCCCTCTCCCTCTCTCTATCCCGCACCTCATGCCCATACGGCCTCTCCACAGCCCTCTCCTCTCTCCCTACCTCCTCCTTCCTCGCCGACGGCCCCCGCGCAACCGGCCCAGGGGCAAGCCCATTGAACTGCGGAGGAGCCTGACCGCCTCTCCGCGGGGCGAGCGCGATGGGCCCGGACACGGCCGGCTTGTCCTGCCCGCGGTGCGCTGTCGCGAAGCGCGCATACAGCGGGGTCGAGGGCGCAGTCGGGCTCGCGGGCGCAGGCGCGAGGGGGGCCGGGGCGGATACGGGACCGGGCGCGGAAACGGGAATGGACGGCTGGGAGTGCGAGGTCGAGGTCGACGGCGAGGACGTCGACGTCGTGCGTTTGCGGAGGAGCTGTTTCATCCCGCGGGGGGTCGTTCAAGGAGGACAAAGCGTCCGTTGTCTGCAAAGGAGAAGAGGCGGAGGGGGCACGGCACAAGGGAGGGGCGCGCGGTTCGCATTACATGTTGTGTGAGAAGGCGGTTGGAGAACGCACCAGAAGAATGAAACTCTCTCCTGGGGTCGTATTTTCGTTTTTGGGCCGCAGCGAAGGCTATAACGATCGCCTCCTGATCTCGGAGCTGAAGCTCTAGAGCCCGGTCGGCTGGGGTCGCTGATCCTTCAATTTGCGGAGCGGAAGACTCTGAAGCTAGTTCAAGTTCGACGTTGGGGCCGTGCGTGCAGACCTCGAGATAGCTTGTTATCTTTTTTAGAGAGACCGGGCGTGACGCGTGCAGAAGCAGAAGCGGATATATTCTAGTAGCTGGTCGAGCGGATTAGAAACGACCTGCCTCGACGCCGAACACAGACAGAGATTCACGAGCGCAGCGCGTTACGGAAGAGCGAGCGAGCAGCGTACAGTACGTCGGGGCTAGTGGGAGTGGACGTCGAGAAGCAAGCAAAGAGATGTATAGAGTGTCGCAACGAGAACGGGCGAGAACCTGGCCTGCAGGCAGGCAGGAAGCAGGCACAACGCAACGAGGCGGGAGAGCGATCCTGCACTTTGATCACGCCGGCCGTTCCAACGCGTTCGTCGTTCGAAATCGAAAGCAGGCAGCGCCGAGCCCGACGGAGGCCTGATTGGATAGACGCTGTCATCAGCCGCCCATCAATGCATCAACTCGTACCGGCTGATTAGATTAGATGTACGAGGCCTATGACGAGGACGACTTTGGCGCGCCCCGGCACAGGTTGCGAGCTGACAGCACTCAGTCTTCGGACATCCCGTCCGACATATATTTCCGAAGACCTCTGTTACGATCAGTCTGTATTGCCCGCAACGACTCTGGGAGCGCTCATCTGACCTTGGTATAGCGACCTATAAAACCAGCGAGGCAAAGGACAAGTAGACACCATCACCCTTAGCTCACCAGATCGAGGAAATGGCTACCTTCGGCAAAGCCACCTTCAACGCGGCGAGGTACGCCTCGAGTCAGTGCTATCTCGCTTCCCAGGTTGGGAAGGAAACTGACCTTCCGGTACTGTGTATACCCAGGTCGGCCCACATACCCCCGTCAGCTGTACGACTTCATCTTCAAGTACCACGAGCGCGCTAAAGGCGCACGCTGGGACCTCGCGATCGATGTCGGATGCGGAACCGGTACGTCTGCTCCCGCACGCTCAGCACACGCTGCATTGACGATGCACGCAGGTCAGGCGACCGTCGAGCTCACGCCGTTCAAGCGCGTGATAGGCTTGGACCCGAGCGCGAAGATGATCGAGCAGGCGCGGGAGAGCGTCAGGACGCGCCTCGCAGGCCTGGACCTGTCGACGCAGATTGAGTTCGAGCAGTCGTCTGCGGAGGAGCTCAAGCCTCTGCAGGACGGCAGCGTGGATCTGCTCACTGCAGGTGTGTCATCCCCCGACCCGCTTGCTGACTCCTAAGTAGGAGCAGGATCATTCAGGGGCTGATATAGTGCGTTGATCGATAGCGCAAGCATGCCACTGGTTCAACTGGGATAGATTCTGGCCGGAAGTCGCGCGCGTGCTGCGCAAGGACGGAACGCTAGCTGTCTGGGTGCGTGCTAGCGCATCATCACCAAGACGCTGCGTCAGCACGGTCACCACGTCCTTCTATGCTGACGCGAACGTCTCCAAACATTGTCCCACAGGGCTACTCCGAGTTCCGCCTCTCGCGCTACCCCACCGCGACGAAGCTGATCAACCAGTACATGCAAGGCAGCGACCCGAAGAACTCCCTCGGGCCGTTCTGGGAGCGTCCCGGCCGGACGATCCTCGACAACCACCTGCTCGACGTCCCCGCGCCCGAGGCCGTCGCCCCGGGCCAGTTCAGCGCGTTCGAGCGCGTGTTCTTCGCGGGGGCGCACGACCCCGCGCTGCCGGACCCGCGCCCGGTGATCCTGCGCAAGACGCTGACGTGGGACGAGCTGCGGGGGTACTTCTACACGGCGAGCGCGCTGCACACGTTCGCGGAGCAGAACCCCGAGGATGCGCAGCGTGCGGACGGGGACCTCGCGACGCGCTTCCAGAGGAGCCTGAAGGAGGAGGTGGCTCGCGTGGACGGCAAGGGGCTTCCCAAGGACGAGGACACGGTTGACATCGAGTGGCCCTTGACACTCATTCTCGCAAGGAGGGCGTGAGAATGATCTGCGAGGAGTTGACACTCTTCGTGCGGGGCTCCGCGTTAGACATCTTCTGACATCCTATGTTTTGCACCAAGCATGCGTGGCTCTGGTTGCCTAACGGCGCCTTGACCCGTTTGAGAGCGGAACGCCGATTTCGAGGATGAGCTTCACATGCAATTCACGTCCCTGATGAGAAGGATCGTCTTCCGGCTTCTGCGGGGGCCGAGGCATCGATGCCCTCGTAAGGTTGCTATGCCTACTGTACATTGCTACTCGAAGGTGCTTCAACGAGAGCTTGGTGAGTGTTTCATACAGTACTTCTCGTGAGTTTTCATCCACGACATGACGAGGTCCTGAGCTTGCTGCCCCTGGACGCAGACAGGCTATTGCCATGTGCTTGTGGCAGTCGTGTGTGGTGTCGGACGCGAGTGGCGGACGCAAGAGGACGGGATCACGTCCGGCGATGCGGATCTCACGTATGAAAGATTACAAGGAGGATCGGATGAGGACTTTGACTCGGGCGAGACGCGTACCACGCGGTCGTGTGAGATGGCTGACGCGCACCCATCGCTCCCATCCGGCGAATGGAGGCATCCATCGTGACCAGCGCAGTCTACATCGGGCACTCGCAGTCTGCTACTTACCCCGCGGGGGATGCGTACGCGGTGATGACGTTGATTGCGCCATGGGCCGGCTAATCGGCCACGCAAAGTGCGGGGTCGATCAGCGTTTCGCCCCGCATTTGGGCATAGCACCCCCAGCTCGGGAGCGCTCTTCAATTTTCCCCACATTCTCGATTTTATCCTAGCGTGTTAACCCCATGCGATCGCCCTCGCACGGACGCCAGGCCATGGTCGCGCATTACAGTATATAGCTGGCGTTTTCAACGCCTCGCCCCCTCCTCTCGTGCCGCCACCCCTGCACAGCCGCAGCGTAGTCCATCCAGACCTCGACCCGTCCTCCCACATCGCCCCCTCAGTGATGTCTTCGGCATACACCCCCTTGGGCTTGGCCCGTGTCGTATCCCTCTTCCTCGCCTTCGTCTTCGGCATCGTCGGACTAGCGCTCAACGCCGAAGCGTTCGTCAGGTCCACCAACCAGAAGTCAGAAATCAAGCGGGTCGCACCCCAGGGGACCTCCATCCACCTCGACAACTCCGACGTCGTCTCCGCCGGAGGGGCCGTGCTCGCGTTCAGCACGGTCATCGCCCTCGTGTCGCTCGCATCGCTCGTCCTCCACCTGCTGTCCCCCACCCGGTCCCTCTCGACGCGCACGCTGCCCCTCCAGGGCGCGCTGCTCGCGATAGGCACGCTCGGGCTGTTTGGGAGCCTCGTCGCGATGACCGACATCGTCGCCAACCGCCAGGTCAAGGTCTCCGCGACCATCGGCGGCACGCCTGTCCCGGCCTCCCTCGTCCAGAGCGTCGAGCAGTCGCTCGGCGTCACGCCTGTATACCATAAAATCTTCTACCGTGAGTGCTCCGCCCCCACCACTGCGCTGCGTTGTGCGCATGCAGGACGCTGACTCGCCTGAGGCATCTAGTGAAACGCGCAGTCATCCTGCCGTGGTTCGCCTTCCTCTTCGGCGCAATCTCGACCGCGCTCTCCTTCGCTAGCCCGAGAGGCGCGCTTGCTCCCGCAAATGACAAGGGGTCATATACCACCGACCCAAATGGAGAGAAGCAGGGGCAGGTCTGATTGTACGGAATAGGTCTGCGCTCGCTCTCGATGGCACGAGCTCTGACTCTATGCAGTCAGTAGTGTTCAGCACGGTATACCTCACGACTTCACATACTAGTACATACCCATTCGTTCACCAATGACCCACCGCGATGTAATACTGTGAGTGTTAGCGCTGAAAGCTGCAGTCAGTTGGCTCTGTGCCCTCGGACCGGTGTAGTGCATCATCCGCCGCGGGATCATTCACCGGGCCATAGCCGCAGGGAATATTCAGCTGACTTGCCGCGCCATTGAGCGCCAGACTCCATGGAACCTAGTCTATGGTCCGATCTTGAGCTTATATGCGTGCCCTTTTGATGAGCCTCAAGCAGTGAAGGCTTATAGGACGCATTTCTTCCATGTGTTGATATCTTGGAGAATGTCAGTCGAGACCCTCGCCAGAGAACTACGGTAGGCTCCTTTGCATACGCATTGACATGCTCCAGAGGGATCGTCAACGACTGCACAGACATAAAGATATCATCGCTACCAATACCATCGTAATGTGATGAGCAGCACCACCTCACACCGAGAGCACCAACCCTTTTTCCGCAGCAAGAACGCCACTACTCGTACACTGTCGAGAGGCCCATATGAGCAAACGAGTGCGTCTCTGGCTCCCCGCACGACAGACAACGTACAGAACAACCCCGACGCAGCGCAGCTCAATCCCGCTTGCGCTTGATGAGCCCGAACAACCTCCCCCTCTTCTCCTTCGCCTCCTGGTGCTCCCGCGCCTCGTGCTCCATCTCCTCCTCCGAGATGTGCCCCCCGAGCGCGTACCACGTCACCGTGCTCATCCCGATCACCGCAGTGAGCACGCACCCGAACATCGCGCCGATCCCGCGCGGGTGCCAGCCGTTGTTCTGCGGGAACGGCCCGAGCACGAGCCCGGAGAGGTCCGTCGCCGACGCGTGCCCCGCGGCGTTGCCCGACGTCGGCAGCCCGAGCGCGGCGCACTGGTCGTACATGTACTGCGGGATCGCGTTGCGCTGCTGCGCGACGAGCGGCGCTTCGATGAACTGCACCGCGAGGCCGACTTCGAGGTGCCATTCGATGTGGCCTGTGTACGCGTGTACAAGTGTCAGAACGAACGATGGGAGGATGACGGAGACGAGCGAGGGGGACGTACAGTGGAAGAACCAGGCGCCGGGGTTGTCGGCGACGACGCGGAGCGTGACGGACTGGCCCGAGGGCACCTGGACGGTGTCGCGGCGCATCGGGTTCGGCTGGCTCTCGTTCAGCGGCGGGTTGAGCGTCGGGTCGTCCGACGTGTAGTCCTGCGAGCGCCCGACGAGCTGCATCTTGTGCCCGTGCAAATGGCTGTCCGCGCGCATGCGTTAGTCTCCCATCACATGAGACTCAAATCGAACGGGCACGCACAAGGGATGCTTGCCGGCGTCGCCGTTCTTGAGCACGATGTCGAACGTCGTCAGGTGGTCGAGCACGAAGCTCGTCGGGCCGTACGCGCCCGCGACGCTCGCGTTCTGGCTGAGGCTCATCTCGGACATGATCGCGGGCACGAGCGGCGAGTTGTACGTGATGCCGTTGAACATGGCGTGGTTCGTGCCGTCGGCCATCGTGTCGAACGAGACCTCGAGCTCGATCGTGCGGTCCGCGGGGTCGAGCGGGATGACGTCGGTGGGCACCAGCGCGAGGTCGTCGACGTCGTGGTAGGCGTCGACCGTGCCGAGGTTGGTGAGCGGGGCGGAGGAGGAGTAGGTGATGGAGGAGGTCACGTCTGTAGGAGGGGAGGTGGTTGGTGGTGAACTCGAACGAGGGACAAGAGGAGAGACTTACTGGGGTTGAGGGTGTCGGGAACTGTGTCGAACATGTCTGTGTCCATGTTCGCGTGGATGGCCCAGTTCGCGGAGGTGTCGTTGCGTGCAGTGACGAGAATAGAGTATCGCTGTGCAACGGTAATGCCAATCAGGTCAATAGGCGACTCCGCGACATCGGTCTGTTGGGGATGCAGGGCATGAGTTATGGAACGACCGTTCGGGACACGACAGTACGTACACCGTCAGCCTCAATGATGCGCATATCATGACCGTCGATCCAGAAGAAGAACGCAGCGAAGGCGCTTGTGTTGACGATGCGCAGGCGGTACGTCTTCCCAGGCTGTATGTAACAGGAGTGGTTAGTAGGTACCAAGCTATCGGAATCATGCATGTGAACACACCTGGAAAGGAAGAGTTGCGTTCTCATTGAAGCCGACCTGACCGGTGACAGGGTCAGGGCTAGTGCCAGCGATAGGCCCAAGATAGGTGCCGTTTTGCGCGAAGTACATCAATGCTGAGTCTAATGAACAGAGTTCCATCTGTCAGTTGAGAGCAGTCAGGCTTATCAGATAGGCGGCGGACCTGGTACGGGCTCGGCCCCACCGGGGTTAGCGATAGAGATGAACTGTTTGAGCAGCTCATCGTGCTGGCTGTGGTACCAGTCACCGAGAACGATGGTGAACTCCTCGTCGTACGCATGTACTTCCTTCTCGGGATGAATGACTACGGGCGCACGGAGCCCATCGACGTATTGGCCCTGATGTACAGCAGACACGGGTCAGCTTCAGCGTACGCAATACGGTATAAAGATTTGCACGTACGGATGCGTGCGAGTGGATCCAGTACGTCCCCCACTGACCCGAGGAGTTGATGGGCACGACGTAATCGAAGGTCTGACCGGGCGGGGTACCACTGTTTGCAATGGCTTGAACGAAGTCGTAACGGAAGTGGCTGGAGCGCCTACCATTGCGAGACACCCACGGCGCCGTCCATCCAGGACGTGGAGTTGAAGAACATACCGTGGTGGTGCAGGGAGGTCGGCTGGTCGATGGAGTTGATGGCATGGACGATGAGCGTGTCGTTAGTCGTGACGTCAATTGGTGGTGGCCTGCACACTGAAGTCAATGACATCCAACAGCAGCACGAGAAGCGCTACTTACGGCCAGGTGCCGTTGACACCAATGACCCGGCGAGGTTGGAGACCGTCGGGGTTGGCGTTCTGGACGTAGGTGATGTTCCACCATATCTCCTGCACTGCGGCGAGCGCGGGAGACGCGGTAGAGAGGAAGACAATCGCAGACCACTTCATGTTCTGGACAAGCCGCTAACGAGGGAGGTCAAGGTGTCTTCAGCACTCGGTGCTGGACTCGGGAGGGCGGGGGAAAATGAGGGATGAAGAGGGGCGGGGAGGAAGGGCATCCGGGAGACGGCTCATATGAATGTGAGGCATTTTCGGGTTTGGTCAGACGACGAAGAGTTGAGCCGAAAGCAGGAGATCCATTCGGGATTCGGCGTTGGAGGAGCGCAGGCTGCTGCACGCCAAGCTGTCGCGGTCAGATCAGAAATTTTATCAGATAACGCCGCGCTTCGCTTAGATCAGGGCTAGGCTTATCAGATTACGGCATGCAGAGTCCGGCCAACTCTTCCCCCATGTGTCGCCGTCTGCATCTTTGATTCTCTCAGAGACCAGCTGAGCATCCATGACTTCCTGAGCTTTCTCATGCAGTCTGTGTTTAGCTTGCGGGTCCTGGAGACAGAGTGGGCTCGCCATGAACCGCGCTGGCCGTCAGCATATGTCGTGCAAGATTGGGACTCTAAAATAAGGCACTGCCGTAAAGCGCGGCCTGTCTGATGACCCGTTGTCAGATTAGATGAGCCCAGCCAACCGTCCTATAGCCGACCGCACGTCCCGTTGTTTCGGTTCCAGCGGCACCTCTCGCGCAAAATTATCAGATAACGTGGAACCACTCCTCGCCCTCCCCCCCCACCCCGTCCCCCGCCGCCTAACGCGTACTTAACTGTACACTCTTGCGGCAGCAACGCGCCCAGGTCCTCTCGCCTGTCTTCCCTGACCGTCCGCGAGATCGCCCCCCTGACAGACACGGCACCATGGCGAGAAACGTCTTCTCCGTGCCCATCTTCTTCATTGTCTTCCGCGAGACCCTCGAGGCCGCCATCATCGTCTCCGTCCTCCTCGGTCTCGTCGAGCAGATCGTCCACCAAGACCCGGCACTCATCCCGGGCGCCGTCTCCCACACTCTGACCGTGTCCACGTCCGATCAGGAAAAAGACAAGGCCGACTCGAATGAGGGTGTGGTAACGCCCCAGGAGCTCACCTCGGGCGAGGACCTCCAGGTCAACGCTAAGCGTCTGCTCCGCAGGATGCGCATCTACATCTTCGCAGGCGCATTTCTCGGCTTGTTTTTTGCGCTCGCAATCGGTGCTGCGTTCATTGCCGTTTGGTTCACACAGGCGGCCGACTTGTGGTCCAAGTCCGAAGCGCTTTGGGAGGGTATGTCTTCATGTCCCTGTGTAATGCTATTTCCGAATTTGACCGCTTGTGCGTCATAGGTATCTTCTCGCTTGTTGCATCTCTCATCATATTCGCCATGGGCATCGGAATGCTCAAGATGGACCGAGCAAAGGCGAAATGGCGAGTGAAGCTCCAGCGAGCCTTCGCTGGCAAAGGTCAGCTGCTGTGTTTGGCATCACCGCGGTCATGGCACTCACGTCGAAAGTTTCCCAGCTGAGAGTCGTGGGGCAAAGACGGGCAAATACGTCCTATTCATTCTGCCTTTCATCACTGTGCTTCGTGAAGGTGAGGACGCGCTGCTATCGTCGCCTTCTCTGCGGTTCGCTGATCTGCTCACACCTGCTATTCCAGGTATGGAAGCTGTCGTCTTCGTCGGCGGAGTCTCCCTTGGGCAGCCCGCAACGTCCATCCCCATTGCTGCCATCGTCGGCCTTGTCTGCGGTCTCATCTGTGGTTACCTCATCTACGCCTTCGCGAGCAGGACAAGTGCGTCACATCGCAAGTTTCCTCGGACGACGCCCTGTATATTGACGGTTTTCCTTCACCTCCGACAGCGTTGACGATCTTCATGGTCGTCATGACCAACTTCCTGCTCCTCATCGGCGCCGGCCTCTTCTCCAAGGCCGTCTGGGACTTCCAGGAGAACGCCTTCAACAACCTGTAAGCCTTCCTCCCTTTTCAATCCAATTCCCTATCGCTGATCGAGCCCTCGCGCTCTGCCAGCCTCGGCGCGGACGTCGACGACACGGGCGGCGACGGTCCGGGCTCTTTCGACGTACGCGGCAACGTGTGGCACCTCGACTGCTGCAACCCAGAGAACAACTTCGACTCGGACGGCTGGACGATCTTCTCCGCCATCTTCGGCTGGACCAACTCTGCAACGGTCGGCTCTGTACTCTCCTACGTCTTCTACTGGCTCGCCGTCGTCGCCGTGCTCATCCACATGAAGTTCAAGGAGGGCCGGACGAAGCTCCTCGGCAAGGAGTCCGCGATGGGCCGGAAGCGGCGCGAGAGGATGGAGGCGCAGGAGGCGAGCGCCGTCGCAGCAGCTGAGAAGAGCGATTGAGTTCGTGGTAAACCCAGAACAAAAGCGCAGGCTATGACTAGTAGAGGCACGATCTCGATGCTTAGTCCTTTTGACGACACTCCTGTAGCAACAATATGCGGCTGTAATCTCTGGAGAAGTGCCCGAAATCAGTATCAATGGCACGTAGTACGGCTGGAAACGCGAATCGATCGGCTGAGCACGACGATGTATGACACGCGCTCACACACAAGTACGCACCCGCACCCGACTTGTGCGTCCGTCGAACACGGGCTCGTGGCGCACCCGGAGCGGTGGTTATGTATGCATGTCGAGTCCCAGCAGCTTGGTGTGTGTGCAGATGCGCGGTGAAACGTATCATCTGGACAGAGGATGATACCAACGGCCAGCCGCCAGACCCCTCTCGACCGACAAGGGCCGATCCACTCCACGATGGGCCATATGGTCGCGGAGCCTGTCGACGCCGACTATGGAGAACGTGCCACAATGTAAAGCTCCTGAGGACTTCCAGCTTCGGCATCTGTCGTGTTCTCTTCAATTCCCCAGCGTGCCTAGGAGCGCCGCGCGGTAGCCCATCACGATTCTATGCGTGCATACATTCAATGCGTGATTTCAATGACCTTGTCAGCGTGGGTGCGCTAGATTCGAATGGGACGTGCCATGTCGACTTGCCAGGGAGCGTATCGATCGGAGGCTCGGCACCGCATGGAAATTCGTCGGAAATTCGGCCGCTAAGTGAGACGTGGGACATTAGTGCAATGCATCCGGGATTTAGGAAGGGGAAGTCGAGGTTGTCTCGCTGTGCGCCATCGTCGCCTATACGACGCTGCGCTCGACGGGGCGACAGAGGGTTGGCGACGGTATTCCGACGGGGGGCTACTGCACCTAGAATAACTCATGCCTGTTCAGCAGCGAATCTCTGGGAAGAAGCGGAGAGCAGCACGTCCGCCCACTGGCGCGCGCAACGGCTGGCGCCGTTGCAAGAAGGCGAGGGCGCCGCACGCCACGAGCGATCTTCGCGAAGTTGAGACTGAGTTGAGGCAAAGTCTAGAAGGAAGCGTGTCACTATCTGATAACGTGCGGCAACAATATCTCCTCGCCGAAAGAGCTTGAGCTTCGCTGGGGTCGCTGCGAAGTCTTGAGTTCTGTTGAACGGATTAACCCGATCGACGCGGTGGCTGAGCTTCCTCCTTCGAATTGACATTTATCTGATAAGATCGGAGCGTCGTAGTGCATACTATACATAGGGCCCGACGGGTACCTGACGACAAAACCATGCATGCCCTCCGCCAACTCACACCAAGCTAGCTTCCCCCTCAAGGAGCACGATGCAATGATTGACAGTGTCACAGGATGGTAAGCGGGATTCCCGAACGTCTGAACTATCAGCATGCTAGCAGACGCCAGAATGCGACCATGCATAATCACAGCACAAAATGCGAACATTGCAGTAAGCACTAGGACCGCGATGATAGGTAACAGGCATTGCGTCCGTTGCTCGTTGACATTGCACTTTAGGGTCTGCCAAAGCCCATCAGCTCCGCTATAGAGTAGAGGGCACACTCGTACCATATGCATTACCTTGAGCATATCTACCGTCAAACAGACCCTCACTGCCTGCAACGGGAACACGCCAATTGCGCAATTCTGACCTCCCAGCCAGATTCGAACACTCAGCGCGATCGGTCTACACCGGTTCCTGTACGCGATCCCCACCTAGAGTACTCGCCTTGCTGAGGCTTGCTCACGGTCCGGCAGCTGATACCTCTCCCGCCTTCCTCTTGCCCGTTCCGTTTTGCATACCGCCGTCGAGCGAGCTGATCCGCGCCTCATCGTCCATGCCGGTGTGAAGTCGCTTTCTCCTGCAATCAGTCCGTACTACGAACGAGCTCGTTGTGCAGAACGACTGCGAGATAGACAATGGCAAGACCGACGTCGACGGTACAGATATGGGGACAGTCGATGACTCGTAAAACGCGTGCGCGATGAGCCCGGCGGCGGCGGCTTGACACCGCTGACAGAGGAAGACGGGACTGAAAGTTGGCACTCCGGAGACCTGGGGCTTGCCAGTGGTGAACTACAGCTGTTTGCGAACTTATGTCCGACCATTGGAGACGAGAATATCGAGAAAATCAAGGAATTCATGAGCTCGCCATTCCGTTCCCTCTTCACGGAAGATCTGACGCATTCGTGGCCGGAGCAGTAGACGGTGGTCTGCCTCCTGGCTCTCGCCAGCGCATCAAGCGCCGGAGTATCTTCGTGACTCTCGCGGCCTTCAATGCTGTTTCACGCTCTTTTATTGGCAAAAACTATCTTCAAGCATTCATGATACTCTCCAGTGTGAGAATCGTCAGCAAACACCATATCGACTCTCATGCAACGCAGGTAGAGGCAGCGTTTAAGTAGCAACTAGTTCCGTCTCTTCTGTTCATGGGAGCCTGCCAGTCCCTTCCTAGTCGCTCTGGCCTAATTGCACAAAATAGCGCCTGTGGAGTCCTCGTAAGGTGCCTTCGGCGGACGTCGTATATCACCTTCGTTCATCCTACTTCAAGTTTTTATGGATCTAGAAGGGCCGGATACCTGGTAATTTAGGTCTTTGATAGTGTAGGGCGATTATGTAATTTGTTTCAATGCACGATGCAGAAGGTGCGCGAGCGTCGCTTGAGTCGGCTGAAATGAATTCCGCAAACAGCTGTATACAGATGACATTGTTGAGGTCGAATCAATGATGAAATACAATTTAGTGAGTCTTCGTCCAGGATTGCAGTGATGATTAGCGACGAGCCCGTCGCTGCTGCGCCCTCCCCTCTCAGCACGTAGCAGAAACCTAGTAACCGACACCAATAAGGTAGTCGGCCAGGTTCTCGACTATAGGCGTTGCTTCGGGTGCCTGGACAGGTGCAGTGTACTCCGCGACGAGCACCGCCTGTTTCGTCTTAACTAGGATGGCACCATCGCCCTGAGATGCGGAGTCGCAGTCAGCGCAATCAGTTATGACATAGGCATCAGCAACGCACCCCCTTCTTGCCGTAGATACTGCGATCGTTAGCTGAAAGAGTGAAGAACTTCTGACCGGCGAGACGGATGCCATTCGCTTGGGCCTCATCGGGCTTGGAGAATGCCCGTACGACCGCCGCTTGCTCCTCCGTGGAGAGCTGTTGAATGCATCAGCAAGGAGTCGATGTCCGATACAACCATGCGGGGAAGAGGCAGGCGGTATGGTGAGTGCACAGGTACTCAAGGGGAAGTATGATGTACTCACAGTGAAACCTGGGGAAGCTGCCCATACACCTCCGGCTTGGCCCAAGATGGCCGCCTTCGAGATCTTCCCGGTACCAATGAGGTTGTTGTCGACATACGCTGGGTGGATCGGGGAAAGTGGGAACGAGGTAATGAGTACCAGATGTGCGGTCGTTCATAGGTGTGGGTGCGCCATGCGATGGTTACCTTGCCAAGACATTGCTATGTGACTAGGAGAGCGAGAGCGAGAAACAAGACAAGGGGGGTGCAGAGGAGGAGATGGAAGAGATGTAGACGGATCGAGCAGCTCAAGTACGCGTGCGGTACTGCTGAGCGGTGCGCGCCATCGCGCCGGAGATCGCCATCAGATAACAACCGTCATAGTAACCCTCTCTTTACCTCAAATATACTCGCAGCTTGTCGACTGAACAATCGCGTTGTAATCGCGTCTTGTAGCGAGGACAAGTTGGGACGGGGAGGGTAAACAACGTCATAGCCTCGTGGTAGTGCTTATAGGCGAATAAATAAGCGATTATGATTGCCCTCTAGCGCTGACTTAATCTCGGTAGCGGGCATCTTCAAGGCCGCTCATCGTACGTACTACTGTGAGCCAGGCGAAGATATATGAAGAACATACTCCTACGGCGCATTCGCATAGGGAAGGGGTACAGTCAAAATAGACGATTGCCCGATTATCGAGGGAACATTGGTGAAGACGTTCAGAATGCCCGTCGCGTTTTGTACGTCTTGAAGGCCGCAGCGTTGCACAAAGTCCCCAGCAACTGCAGCCCGGCTCGCAACGTAATTTTGGAAGGAGGCAAGAGAACAGGATGATCCGGGGCCTCCCGCGCATCCGGGGAGGGGGACGACCGCATTGTTTATCTGTGCAAGGCAAATGGCACCCCGACGCGAGACTTCATGTGAGCAGCTTCCATAATTCGACCTCGCGAGGCCCGCACCTGCAATCTGACGTATTTCTGAGCGCCCGGGCTCGTACCGGGTCCTAAGACGACTTTGCCAGAAGTGTGTTGGACACTCCTGGGAGGGTCGTGTGGGTCGCACGACAGACGCTCGAGAGCGACATAGCCGCGGAAGGATACGAGGAAGGATGAGCGGAAGTTCCTGCGAGGATCAGCATGACTCGTTGACAACGGGTATACGCCGGGGAACGAGGACGTGTTCCAAACTCCGAGCGCGGACACGATGGGCGGCAGATTGTTGTCGTGCTGTGGATAATGTTTAGAAACGATGCACGCCGCGCGCGGCAGACGGCGTGGACCGACCGTGAAGCCCATGATAAGCGGCGGTGGTACGAAGTTGCCTCCAAGAGAGGTGGTGTTTGGCCCAGATGAAAAGAGGTCGGCAATGGCTTTCAACCAGGGATATCCGACCGTGGTAGAGAATGGGTTGCCTGGACCTGACCTGTAGAGTAGACGAGACGGCTTGGATAGTACCATTGCAGACCATGCATATGAGATGGCTTACTCACCCGTAATAGTAATTGAGATCATGAGCATACTCATAGTCCAGCCATTCCGAGTCTGACAACCACCAAGTTCAGAATCTCGTGACAAAGAGCGCTGCACAACCTGACCTTGAAAAATGTCACAGAAGCGAGTGTCGCCACTGACCTCGGCCTGAAAACCGCACAGATCTTGCATGACACCGATATCAGTTGCGTTCAAGGTCAATCCGTCGAGAAATTGGTTCAGGCGCTTTGCGATGTTCCCTTGGTTTGTTCTACGGAATACCGTCGCCTTGACCGAGGTGTCTCCGCTACTATAAGCAGGGCAAGCTGCCGACGGCGTTAGGGAGTCCGCGAAGGTAAAGTTGACGGAGTCGGGCATCGTCACAACATGGCCCCGATTTTCATTCTGGGCTGACAAGTAATTACCCTGAGACAGGTAGCCCAGCGTGAAGTACGTCGCTGTGTCGACAACGCGCTGCTGTCCCGCGGACCTATGGAAGCAGGCATTTAACGAACGTTTCGAATTGGGTTCAGCTACCGTATAGGGGGGGTACGAACCACACGGTGAAGTTGTCTCCACCCTTAGTGAATCGGTAGAGCTTCCTCAGCTCGACACCCAATTGAAAGGCTTCCTGAGCACCTGTAGAAGACAAGAAAAAAGGCTCGTGGGGTATATCATCGACAGGCGGGACCCAAGAAGGGAGGAAGGCTAGTGGACCACGGGCTGTGTAGGTCGCATTTTGGAGCTTTGAGAACAGGGCTTGCCAACCTGCAAAAGACCCCGGCTCAGGGTAACGACTACGTGAAAATTTCATCAACAAAGGTGAGAAGAATAGCCAGACGTAAGACTTACGAGCCATGCCGAACAATATATGCAACTTGGTCTACAGCGCACTGGGAGGGTGTGGACGGAGAGACACCAAACTGAGCGGGCGCGTCAAAAAATGGTGACGCGGCGCCGGAATGATGCAGTGGATTGAACCTCCTGCAATGCACGGCCGTAACCAAGGTCAGGAGAACGAGCAGCGCTGCCACAGTCATTGCCACGTTGAGCCAGGCATTGTACAAATCACTGATCAGACAGTGCCTTTAAAGAGTCCTCGAATGTCCACCCAAGTACTGGCTCCCGAAGCACGTTCGTGATCATCGTTCCGCAAGGTACCGCGAAGGTCTGGGAGTCCGATACGTGCTATCGGTCACCCGACCACGTGAACCGACCAGGTAAAAGTATTCAGAGCTTCTGCAGCAACAGGGGCCCCGTCGGCCCGGCCCGCAGCTCTTCTCATGCAAGCAACTTGCGAGTATACATAGACGCATTGCCGACCTGCGAGCTTTCCATGGGTTATGCTTTGAGTAGATATTGAGCTAAATGAAGACCGACCTGAGCAGGATAGCAGACGGCTGGGGTTATGTACGGATGGCCCACTAAAAATTCGACTTCAGAGATGGCGAGTCGCAGTAATACAATAGTCCCGTATGTGGATATATAGTACATATGAACACAAACCACAGAAAGATAGCAGGAAAGCAAGAGGAAGATTCAATCCGGAAGTTCCCATCCGTAGAGTTTGCCTGTGTCCTCGCCATGGTAGAGGGACTCCCTGAAGGTACGGTCAGAGAGCACATCATGGAGAGCTTAACGTAGAACGTACCCAACGAATTTGAGCGCAGTTACACAGGGAGTAGAACTCCTGTAACGACTCTCGGATTTCACCTTGAGCGTCTTGAGCGTCACGAACTCCCACCGCGCCTTCTCTCCTTCCGGCGTAGAATTGGGATTCCATGTTCGTAGGGTGATCGTTCCGTCGGGAGCGCCGGTAGCAATGAGATCGGTGTGAGCATAGTCCCGTTCAAGGAAGGCAAGAGATGTGACAGGAGGGTAAAGTGGGGAAGGCGCGGAGTCCGTGAGATCCAAGGAAGCAATAGGGCGGGCGTTGATTGTGTGCAGCCATAATCGGTCCCGTGAACATGTAGCTATATAACCCTGCATCAAGATGAGTAGATGTCTGCTGAAAGGCGGCATTGTAAGGCATACTGTGCTCTCGTTTATGGCGACCAAGTGTACTTCGGACGATGGTCCAGTACCATGCCAAATTGACCGCGTGTATACGCCACGGTTCAGGTCCCATAGTGCGGCACTACCATCGTTTGACCCGCTGACGATCAGTGACCATGCTCGTGAAGCAGTAATGCATGTCACCCTGGCCGTGTGTGCGCGCATCAAATGGGTGAGTTGCAATGTTACCGGTTGCTCGCGACTACGGTCGTTGCGAATGATTTTCCATAGTCGGACCATGTTGTCCGTAGAGCCCGTCACCAAGGTATCTCCGTCTGCATACGTAGCACAAGAACAGAAGGCGGATTCGACGACCTGAGAAACCTGTCCAGATCGTGAATCGAGTGTACCGTGCACCGAAAACATAAAAGGAATTACCTTGCGATCAAGGACGACCTTCAAAGCGCCAGTAGAACCAGAGCTGCTGTCCCATACTATTCCCTCATGAGGCCTTGAAGGAACACATAGTGTACCCCCTGGGCACGGAATCACTTGCGCGCCGATCAAGTCGAGCACCAAGTCATGCACAGGTTGTTCCGGTCCAAGATCTGATGAATACATGGTGAGCGATGTGTTGACGGCGACACGCACTCTGGCCCGTTACCTCGCAGGGGTTTGGAACCTTGAGTTAATAGGTGGTAGTCCTCTGCAATTCCATAGATGATGCCCAGCGGGAGGGCAGAATTTCCGTGCATGTTCCGCGGAGGATGGGGAGAGGCGAATATCTTGCGAGGGGTCTGGCCGACTGTAAAGCGTTCTTGAGTAACGTGGGTGGGACTGCTATTGAATCCCATATATACGAACAGTTATGAATGATGCCAACCGTCGCCTCGCGCTCGAGGTCGTCTGTGATAGCATCAAGGTCTGGTAAAGGACGCAGTTAGAGCAGGCTCCTTCATTGAGCCATGCACCTCACCAATCGCTCCCTCGTAGCTAAGTGGGTGGAAGACGTTGTATGAATCGGGATCCGCTTGCTTGCAGCCCCAGATCAGATCGATCCATCGGGGTAGGTGTTCACTGACGTAGTCGCTCTCGAGGGCCTAAACGATGGAGTTACATGGTGAGCACAAGTAAGCAAGGAGCCGGAACTTGTCCATACTTTACGATTCATAACGATGAACAAGAGAGGATCCTGCTTCGCCCAGGGTGGAAGCTTTACATCGTGAATCTTCTCACCAGTGTTCTGCTGCACGCCGAAGTCAAGATTGGCGGAGTTCTCCAAGAACCTTTCCTGATGTTCAGCGGACGGAGGCGCAGAGCTTTCTGTTCAAAGACATACTCTGGACACGAAAAGAACTCGGGAATGAGCTCTCGAACATCGCCTCGAATGTCGTGGGAGGCAGACGTGTACGCCCTCTTGATGTCACTGAACAACGTAGAGATTGCGAATCAGATCAGTGCTTTCTTGATCAATACCCGCACGTACATGAATAGACGATCTGGTAGATCCCAATCTCCTCCCTGCAACATAATCAGTACGACTGTAAGAGCAGGATAACGGGTGACAGATCACCTGCAGCGTTTTGAACATATGCGTGAAGGGTTCCATTCGAATCAAGAAATGGCAGACGATCATGGAAGAGCTGAAATGTGTGCCATAGTGGAAGGGCTTCTCTCCTACACTCATCAAGTTCTCGTATCGCGATTGAGCTGCTTCTCTGCGAGCCTCCGTGAGGGCGCCCATAGGCAACGACAGACTGTACAAGATCAGCCGAAAGCTCAACGGATGCGAGCGTTCAGGAACTTACTCGCGGAAAGTCGCTGCGGATGAGAGGTCGAGCTTACTGGACGCATAATCCTGGAGGACCCAAGCTGGAAAAGGTTAACGGGAGCATTGAACATTGCATAAGCCATAGAACTTACGGAAGACAGGATACTGTGTAGCATCACTAGGTGTTCGACCAGAGACTTGATTGAGGATGCTGAGGTATGTGAACTGGTAGCGATATCAGCTTAGGTCTTCTCGGAGGTGTAACATGGCTGACATTCGAGATTTCGCGTGATTGCCATTTCCTTTGGGCAATAGACAGCTCGTCCGAACCGAAACCCGACATCATCTTGACACTGAAGGCAGAAGTTACTTTTGAACTCAGTCGACCAACGAATGGCGACTTCATTATGCCAGCGCTCGCGGGATCTCCACCCGTCCGGCTTATGATGTGTGATAGCCTTCCGGTGATTTCTCTCCGTTGCTTACGATCCACGAATACGACCAGAAGAGAGCGGCTGTCTCGGAAGTAAATCTCCAATCTGCAAGTTAGTGGCCCCCTCAGTGACACGCGGCGAGAGATGGGAACAAGATTGTCTTACGCTACGTCGCGGAAAAGGAAGGTGCGGTCACTGAAGCTCATGATTTGGTCGTGCTGCCTGCATTGCCATGAATAACATAGCTGTCGATGAACGGGAGGCATTTTCTGCTTACCATCGTTGAGCTCTTTGATGACTGTCAAGGTCCATGATGCTTCCCGGGACGAAGAACAACTTTCTAGGGGCGTCATGTGCATCGATCACCTCACCATCGTCGCCCTCGACGAGGCCATCTAGGAGGTAAATGTAACTTCGACCGAAAATGAGTAGTCCAGCTTGCGCGTGAGAGGATGAAATCAGCTATCCTCGAGGGGCAATATTGTGGAGGGGACTCACGGGAGGAATCAACACCAGATATTCGAGCAACAGTTTTGACGGCATCGATGACATCGCCAGGCTCAAGTTCGTGCCGGACTCGACGATGTTTATCCTCGAAGATCTCTTCTCCTAGTTGATCTGCAGAGAGAGACGTCAATACATGCAACGCTTCGACAAATAGGCTCCTCACCATCCATCTCAGCGGAAGATAAATCATACGATTCCGACCAAGGCGGTAGCTCAATCTGCATGACGGATTGAGTGTCGACCTCGAAAGAAACATCGGCAATCTGCTGCTGATCGATTTTGGTATTTGGCATCTTCTCTTCGTCATGCTCCAGCTTCTTTCTGTGAAGCATGAGAAATATGAAGGCAAACCGGGTTATAAAGAGCACTAACCTAACCCGATAAGGCCCTTCAGTCTCGTCCAACCGCCACTGGGGTACGTCGTCAGCCTTCGCCCATAAGCCGCGTTCTGTTGTGAGGACGGTCGCCCACTCCACCAGCGAGGATATTTGCCGGTTGTGCTCGCGCCTGCGACGCCCATAAATGCTCTACTTCTTCGAGCAAGCCGAGAAGCACTCACAGATCTAGCACGGTTTTCCGCAACCGCTTCCTCTCTGTAGCAACGACGGACTTGCGCCACTCGTGTATGCGCACGATCGAACGTTTCACAGCGCTCTCGCCGAGCTGCATACTCAACCTAACAGAGGCCATCCGCCTACGACGCGATTTTGTACCAACAACGGCTGCAGGATCAACGCTCGTCTCTTGTGTGGCGCGGGGGTTCAAGAGGGACTCCGCGGCTTGTAGAACGTCCATGATCTTTGAAGTACATAAGACAGCGCTAAAAGGAGCTTATATGTTCAACACACACCTCCTGTTTCTGGTTGACAGCAACAGCATTGTCCAATGCGATGCTGAGGCCGAGATGCGAGAGCTTCTCGAGCACGCGCACTGTGTCCTGGTCGATCTCGGCAGCGTGCTGCACAGAAATGGAGTACATCTTATACGCATCGATGAAGGACTGTGTGATGGCATGAGACCGAAAGACCTCACGGAACGTAGGGCTGGTGGAATGGGTTTCGATGAGTGCTTCGAGGAGATGCTCCACGTTCGATGTCGCGAGGGCACGAGCTGGAAGAGAGTGAGATCACGTAACAATAGTTTATGAATACATCTTACTCTGGGCATCCTCGGACATTCGACTCGAGTCCAGGCACATCTTGAGTGACGAGAAGATCGCTGGGACGATATATGGGCAGATGACCGTTGGGATGATCTCTTTCTTGTCCCGGCTCCTTCCAAGCAGGACATCGAACGCAGCGTCTTGTACGCTAGCGTCCCATCCATACGGCAGGACCAGCTTCAACACATTCCATCCGCTGATCAACTCAAACTTCCGGCTGAAAGATATAGATATACTAAGAGCAGTAGAGATCATCCGGAGCACGAGCGTCGCCGTCAACGAAGAGGGCCGATCGCCGAGCAATAGAAGACAAATGCGGGTGAGTGGTAGAGCCGCAGTAAATTGGTTGAACATGGCAGGGTTGTCCAACGTCGACACGAGCATCCTGAATACTTGTTCTGCTTTGTACTGAGCGTTCAGATTATCGATTCTAGAGATCACGGAACGAGGGGAGCTAGCACCACCCGTTGCTAGACAGAGGGTCAGTGATAGTCGTCAATAGCCAGAAGATTGATGAGTCTTACGCTCGTGCAAATTGGCAGCCAAGTACGATACGATTGGACGGATAGCCTCGTCGATAGAGAAGTTGGCCTCAGCGACGACCTTCAGAGTCTCCAACAAGAACGGCAGCATGTCGTTCGGGTACCAGTCCGTCTGGAGGACGAACAGTAACTTCCGCACAACGCCCATCTTGCTCATCCGCTGCTTCATGTTGAAGCGCTTGTGCCTGCTGGTCTCCAGAAGCGTGGCGAAATGTTCAAGGTGCACAAGCTGGATCTCTTTCCGAGTTCGTGACCATAGCTGGAAGTCGAGAGCGATGGCTCGGTAAGCGACAGTGTTGGTGATGGTCGAATGGCTAAGAAGCAGGTAAGCCCAGAGCACCAGGCAGATTTCGGCCAGACTTACTCAGGTGAACGGAAGTTCATGCCGAGGAACTCAAATAGAGTCTCAAACCCGGTCATGTTGATCAGCTGGCACTTCTTCCGTAGGATGTCGGTCAAGATGTCATAACCGCCTGTGTCTCATCAGCGTCCAGATCGAACGACCGCCGAATGCGGCACTCACGCATCTGCTCCATGTCCTCAGAATTCTGCCAGCTGTTCCGCAATCCATCCGTCAGGACTCCAAGCGCGCGAGACACCTCGTGTTGGTTCTGTGCAAGTTGCACTAAGCGCAACGCGACAGCAGCGCCTCCGATCTCCCACATAGCGAGGTCCAAGCCGTCAGATCTCGCCACGAAGACGTCGCTGTCTAGCGCAGCGTCATTCGGCTCAGAAGGCACGGTCGAGGGTGAGACTGAGAAGATAATGCTGGCCTCGCTAATTCCCAGCCCGTTCTTGAACGAATTGATCAAATTCTTCACTTCGTGAGCCGATGTCCGAGTCTGCTCCGCCCTCGCATATAAGTGAACGTTGAGCGCGGTCGCTGCTTCATAGGTGAGGAAGCGAATCAAGTCGGTCGCCTGGAATCGGGACACATAACGAGGACTGAGGTCGTGGATTATGCGTGGAAGTTCGTCCGCTATGGAAATGTCGGCCGATGTAAGTCGTGATTCTACGGCTAACTTACCGCTTTACTCACGGAGGGGGACAGAGAAGAGATATGCAGATGCTATGCACCAGTTGAGGCAGGCGCCGGGAGAGGAGTCACCAATTGTGTATGGTCGGTCCACGTTCGCGTCACCCCGCGGGTATGGCCATTGTGCGGAGTCGACCATGTGGCCGTCGACGAACAAGCCTGCAACAGTGGTCAGGTACAGTATGGACAGCGGTGTTGGTGACTACTCACGAATGGTAGGTTTCGAATTACGGTGAGGGTAGTGGACCAGCGCGATGTGCGTCCAACGCCCCTTCGCCAGATTGGCCTTTAGCACCCCAGGGTCTTTGCTCCCTGTGCTCTCAATGTCGAGATTGCCGTCCGAGCGGAGCCTCATAGAAAATATCTTCCGGTCACCAGCAGCTATTGAGAACAAGTTGTGCGTCTTATCCTTCGGTATCTGCTCGATCCACAGCCATAGCTATGATTCTCGTTATTCTGGATATGCGCTTTCAATCTCGATGCGGGCGAACGCACCATGAACGTGAACCCTGTTGACGAAAGTGCTCGTGTGCCATTCCGAGTCACACGAATGGCGGCAGGAGACTCTAGCGAGAAGTGGCCCGGCCACCTGACCTTCATGCCAGCTCGTAGAACCTCAAGCACGTCAGGGTCCAACGTGTCGTCCGGTCGGATAGCGCGCTGGAACATCAGTCTAGCGTCCTCGGTCTCAACGTTGTGATCCAACAGTCGACGGAGCAACTTCTGCACCACTTGTTTCTCCGCTTTTGGCAGCTCCACGCCGCCACATAGCCGTTGGAATAGTGAGCGCACCAAACCAAGACTACTCAGGATGCACTGATTCCGATGTTTGTGCAGAGCCAGCCTCTCCAGCAGCTTCGTGCCCATATACCGCAGCACGGGGTCATCGCGTCCTGGCAGAAGGGCGGCGTCATACAGAATCCAAAGAGCTTCCGGTACGTGGATCAACCTAAGCTTGTCCGTGAACGCCTGGAACTTATGGTCTATGGTCGCGTAGTCGGCCCCTGTTGTGTGCAAGAAGAACCTGCTCCATGCAAAGTCGTGAAGGGCCAAAGACGTCAAGAAGCCCATCGTCTGCTTGACCGTCCGCGCGTCCAAGATCAGGCCCAGCGTTGCTTGCGAGAACGATTCCAAGCCGACTGAGGACTGCGATAGTAGTCATGGTCGTCAGAACGCCGCCAGCCTCACGCGCGAGTCGCGCCCACATGACACATCGCGCGCGCACTCACCTTGAAGTACTCCACGTTGTCGTTGTGCTTGTGCAGGGCTTCAGAGAGAATGAGGAACGTGAGACGCGTCGCCTCGAGGAGCTCCGTGCCAGCACTCTCGCTCCGTGACTTCTGTTCTTGGGTAAACGTCGGATGAATGGTCGAAAGTACGCTCATGAGCACCAGGAAGCCGTCCATTTCTCTGAAGACATCCTTTGTGCACGCATCTTGGAGCATTATTTTGTGGATTTCGGTCAACACCTGCGTGCCCCATCGCGGACATGAACGCCGGTAAACACCACGGCGATAAGTTGACATACCTCGATCCTTTCGGAAAGCGTGTCTGCCGTTTTGAGCCTCTCCGTCGCATTTCGCATCAACTCCACCAACACATCCCGCGCAAAGTCTTCCGGGGCGAGCTCGTCTGGGTCGCTGAACACCTCAGAGCCGGAACTGGCCCGTGGTGAAAGGGGCGAGGGTAGCGAGAATCGCGCGCTCAAGGGGGTGAGGAGGGTGCGAAGCATGACGTGGTCGAGAAAGGGGGGGGAACTACCAGAGGTCGAGCGAGTTCAAGCGTATCGGCGGGTCGTGTGCATCGCTGCCGGACGAGGGCAACGGGAGGTCGTAGAGTGGAGAGTTATCAAGAGTGCCTTGCAGCCACCCGGACACGACCCGCGACAAATCCCTAGCGTGTCGCATCACGTCCACGCCAGGCAACCTGTGCAAACGCCCTGTCCTGATTGCAATTGCGTTTCCTTTCTGTTATCTGTCCTCGGCAATGATGCACCTGCTTTTGATGCTCACTGCACCCTTTGGTCGTCATAATCCACGATGTGTACAACGCTGGTATCAGTGCGCACCGCCGCGACAGGTACTGGACACTACAGGCGCCGATAATGTCGTCGCGTGAATGCCCCCAAGCGCCCATGTGCGTCTGCGCCGCTGCGTCCTGCTTGTTCGTACCACCCGCCACCGCAGACCACGCCCCGGACATGTCTGATCCCGCATCTTTCCTGAGGGTCCCGGACTTTTTGCAAAACCACACTGAGCTCAAGCTTGGGGGGTCACCCTGGCAACAGCCATTGAACCGGTGAGGAATTTCGATTCTATAGGCCTCGGATTCGTCGCTTATAGTAATTATCAACAACGAATACATACTGTATAGCCTGTTGTGTACGAAATCTCCCCATATGACAACCCGCCTGTGGTTGTTAAAGTTCTCAATCCCCAAACCGAAGAGGTGGTCATCGTAGAGAAATTGCAGGACAATATGAAGTCTCCGAACCATGTCATGCCTGGCGAGGTGGTCCGATACGCCACCGCTGCTCTTGATGCCACGCTTATCCGAACTCAACGCTATTTATCTGTATGACGCGCCCTTGACTTTTCTTGTGGATCTCTTTCTTCAGATTCTCGAGGTGCGTACGAAGTGTGCACGTTCGGCCCATTCATTGACACGGTGGTTCAGGGAGTCGAATATCTTCATAGCCGGCAGATTGCACATCTTGTACGTTGATGATCTAGCTGAATTATTGGTCATTCTGACACGCGAGTCCGCGTAGGACTTGTGCACAGGGAATATTCTTGCAGCCGTGGACAAGGACGCAGTTCACGACAAGCGAACTGAGGCGGGAAAGATCTACTTGATCGACTTCCAGATGTCGCGTCAACTCAGGCTACCACCCGGTCAACAACCTGCCATTCTCCTCCCTAAGACGCAAGTCAGGCCACCGGGAGGCATTAAACACTTTGATCCCTATTCCTGGGACGTTTATTGTCTAGGCGATGTCTTCCAACGCAGACTGAAGGTACGGATCGCCGCAGACTTCCCGATCCTGTCGCTGACAATTTTTTACATGGGCATAGGAGTATTGTTTTATGCGTCCCGGGGAACCGTGGATAATCCGTCGATATATCCGGTGGCTGACTGGCACTGAACGTGGCTGCATGGCATCCTGTCACTGCCGTCCGACTGCTCGACGGGCACGTCAGGTACTAACTATGATTCGATGGGTTGTTTCTGTCTCAATGGGCCTTGAAAGACTTGCTACTCTGTTCATATCCGTGTTTAATTGGCATGCCACAGCAGAATAGCCTGGTGGTGTGGTAGTTGTGACAATCTTGTGTCAGTATGTTTGGTACGCACACCCCGAACATCGTTTTACGTGTGTCTTGCGTCCTCCTGCTAACTGATTGGCCATCCGCCAGTGCCGTGCGATCAGACCCACACTGTCCAACAAAGTATAGCCTTCGCATTGCGCGATTGTTATCTGTCAATGCGACAGAATTGCGATGGAGACTCTCTCAGTTCTTGTCCTGACGTTTGCAAGAGCTCAAAGCGACTACTAATCCCAGTGCCATTGGCGAGAGTTACAAGGGGTGAAACAGGAATTCAAATGGGAAGGGAATGCTAGCTCATTCGACTGAAGATCAATAAGCTGCTTGGCCGAGAGCGCTAGATGTTCTATATCATCGCAGAACCGTTACAATACAGAGATAACACAAGATCAGTGGCGTCCTAAACACTGGGAACACCACTCAACGGATTCGCTGTATGCTTCAGACGGTAGTTGCGGGATCTTGAGTCGACTTCGTAACAGTCAATGATGTGGGGAATTTGGCGAAATAGGCTAGGCACCACATGAGTGCGGTTTTGTTCAGATATGGATCCACCTTCGAGGGATAAGAAACCCAGGGTGTGTAGACGTTTGGGGCGATTCCAGGCAGCATGATCCGATACCTGATGTTTGGCAAGGAACCACCAGCGTTTTCGGCGGTGTAGCCAACACGCGCGCGACTTCGAGCACGACGGCACCGTACTGGAAATCTACATTGTATGCATCCATAATGGCGCGGAAGAGTTCGTTGTCGGTCATTTCGTTGACCTTCATACGGAGGAACTGCAGTGCGGCCGAAACTGTGTACTGGATCTCAGATGACATGACTGTTGCCTATAGATGGCCTGTCAGTACTTCAGTCCCGGCGGGCAAGGCGCGATGTAGGGAGGTCCTCACCGATGACAGAAGAAAGAGCAGAAGCCTGAGGAATCGGTGCTGCGCTGTTGTGGTTTATGAATGCCTTCAGAGGACCCCAACAGACAAAGGGTGGCGTGTACTAGGGGATAGTATTGGAGTCAAAAGGCCGAATGCCGCCCCGAATCTTAAACCGTACTGCTCGTTGCCCTGTCCTAACTTAGCCGCACTCATTCGATGTCTGGTTAAGGCGATGCCAAGCTAAGCCTGGCGCCCATGCGAGTAGCCGCAAGCGTCAAGTGTCGTCAAAAGCGACCCGACTTCGACCAGGTGAAAAGGATGCTATCAGGTCTAGGGCTGTGAAAACCCTCCATTATACAATTTCCGAAAACAACAAGCTCATCACCTATAGCAGCAGCTCAGACGAGCGGCGTCGCTTGAGCTCCGCAGGATAAATACTAGCTAGTTCATGAGAGTAAGTATTACGTATCGCGTTTTTTCTAGATGCAAGTACTAGTTCCTGTTGTAGATGGACATGTCTGGAGTTAAGAGAGACGGACAGAGCAAACACACGAATTTATGGGGAGAATGCAGTCGCGAGGAATTGCTCGATCTGCTTCTTGTGGATGGCCTTGCTACCAGTCGCGACGGAACTAGTCGGCTCGCGACCGGCGTAGAGCGGGTACTTGCCCTTGTGGTGCTCGGTCTCGTTGGCGGCAGTCAAGATACGGGGGCCGACATAAGTCCACGCGCCGTTGTTGAGGGGCTCCTCCTGGCACCAGAGAATATCCGCGTTGGGGTACTTGTCAAGATGGGGAGTAAGCTGCGAAACACGAATTAGTGCCATATCACAACCATGACAACGACGAGAAACGGCTTACGAGATCATAGGGGAACGGCGAGATCTGCTCAAGCCTGGAGATGGCGACATCGGTAATACCCTTGTCCTCGCGCTCTTGGAGGAGCGTGTAGTACACCTGGCCGCTACACAAGATATGGCGGCGGATCTGTTCAGGTGCAACCAGGTTCTCCGGGTGGGGCTCGGGGAGGTAGCGCTGGAAGTGGGTGTCGCCGACCATCTCAGGGAGCTCAGAACGCGCCTTGGGATGACGGAGGAGCGACTTCGAGAAGAAGACGACGAGCGGCTTGCGGAAGTCACGGTGGATCTGGCGACGGAGGACGTGGAAGTAGTTCGCAGGTGTCCTGAAGGAAGCAGGAAGTCAGTCGATGAAGGTTTCTAAAGCACACATTAGGGGCCAACGTACGTGGGATAGACGATCTGCATGTTGCAATCCTGATGCTGACGCTCAATCTTCTCCGGCGAGGGAAAGATATGCGGGTGGTCGTCACAGAGCTGGAGGAAGCGCTCAATGCGACCGCTCGAGTGCTCGGGACCTTGGCCGTCGAATCCGTGGGGCATGCTCATGACGAGACCCGTGCGCTGGAGCCACTTGCGCTCGCCAGACGCGATGAACTGGTCAATGATGCACTGCGCGTTGTTCGCGAAGTCACCGAACTGTGCCTCCCAAATGGTGAGCGCATCGGGCGAGACGAGCGAGTAGCCGAGCTCGAAACCGAGACAACCAAACTCAGAGAGGGACGAGTTGCAGACCACGAAGCGAGCCTGGCCCGAGCCGAGATCGTTGAGGGGCACGTACTGCTGCTCGTTCTCCTGATCATGGACGACAGCATGGCGCTGCGAGAACGTCCCACGCTCGACATCCTGACCGGAGAGACGCACGTGGATCTTCTCGAGGGCGAGCGAACCGAATGCAAGAGCCTCAGCAGTGGCCCAATCGATGTTCTTGCCCTCCTCGATGGTCTTCCCGCGGGTGGTCAGGATACGCGCGAGGTTGCGGTGAGGGGTGAAGCCATTCGGGAATGAAGAGATCACCTTGCCAATGTGCTTGAGCGTGTCTTCGTCCGAGCCGGTGGAGCGCGTAGGAAGAGTTCTTTCCGCGAGCTCCTTCGGCGAAGGGAAACCGGGCCAAGAAGCAGATAGCCACTCCTTGCTGGACGGAACGTAGTCCTTCGCGCCAGCAGCAGCCGTCTCGAGCATGCCCCACACCCACTTCTTGTGGTCCTCGATATCCTTCTCAGTGAAGGTACCACGACCGACGAGGAATTGAGTGTACTTCGTCAGAGTAGTCGGCTGCTTCTCGATCGCCTTGTACATGCGCGGCTGTGTGAAGCTCGGCTGGTCGGTTTCGTTGTGGCCATGGCGACGGTAGCAAACGATGTCGATGACGACGTCCTTCTTCCACTTAGCACGCCAATCAGCAGCGAGCTGGCAAACGAAGTTCACCGCCTCCACGTTGTCGCCATTGACGTGGAAGATGGGCGCGTCGATCGCCTTCGCGATATCCGAGGGGTAGGGCGTCGAACGGGCAAAGCGAGGATCAGTCGTGAAACCGATCTGGTTGTTGACAATAAGATGGATGGTTCCTCCGGTACCGTAGTTCGGCAGGTTGTGGAAGCCCATCGTCTCATAGACGACACCCTGACCGGCAAACGCGGCGTCACCGTGGAGCAGGACACCCATCGCAGAGTTGTGCGTCTGCTCATCCTGCTCGAAATGCTGCAGCGCGCGCGTTTTACCAAGTACGACAGGATCCTCTGCCTCCAGATGAGAAGGGTTAGCGACCAGGGACAGCGCAACCTTCTTGCCAGAAGGCGTCGGCCGAACGTAGTTAGCGCCCAGATGGTACTTGACGTCACCAGCAGGGTAGTCATCCTCGCCAGTTCCGGCGAACTCGTTCAGGATGGCCTCGATAGGCTTCCGGATGACGTTCGCAAGGACGTTCAGACGACCACGATGGGGCATGCCGATGGTGACGTGCTTGACACCGTGCTCGACGGAGCGGTCGATGAGGGCCTTCATACCAGGAATGAGGGACTCGCACCCTTCGAGACCGAAACGCTTCTCGTTGGGGTACTTGCTCGCGATGAACCTCTCGAACGAGTCGGACCAGATGAGACGGTCGAGGACCATGCGCTTCTCCTCCACAGTGTAGTTCCACGGCTTCGGGATCTCAACGCGCTCCCGAATCCAGTCGCACTGCTCCTTATCAGGGATGTGAACGTACTGGATACCTACGGCACCACCTATATGCGTGTCAGACGGTATGGGACGGTCTATATGTGACTAGACCTTACAGTAGATGCGTTTGCAGAGCTTGATGATCTCGCCAAGCGACATTGTTTTCCGATCCTCCGTGGCGAAATGGGGTAGGATACCAGGCCCAAGGGTGATCTGCTTGTCAAGGTCGCGCTCCGTAAAACCATAGCGGCTCAATTCGAGCTCTGGAGGATGTGCAGGGTTCAAATCGGGGTCGAGGATACCAAGCGGGTCCAAGTCGGCAACATGGTGACCGCGGACTTGGTATGCGCGAACAAGAAGTTGCACCTGGAGTATTGATTAAGACGCGTCAAGCGACAAAGCCTGGAGCCGTCACATACCTTCAGGTGATCATCCAATTCAGCTCCTCCACTAGCGTGCAAGGCTGGCGCACCATCGGTGGGCGTCGGGACGAGGCTCGGAGGGGGTTGAAAGGCTTTGTAGCTGGGGAGGCCCTTGTCCAAGCCAGAAAAATATACATCCCACGAAGCGTGGACAGACTTGGGATCCTGCCGCCAGAGTCTGTACATCTCCTCGACGTAGTACGTGTTCGTGCCATTCGCGAATGGGTCGTTGGGGGACGGAGGCTGAGCAGCCGTCGCGAGCGAACGACGGGCAACGGCGACGGCCTGGACGCCATAGCGGAAGCGCGAGCCGCTCAAGGGCTGCACGACACGGGGAAGACGAGTGAGCCTGTGCATGGCGAGTAGACCTGCTAGACGTCGCTCGTAGTGGTAGGGAAAGAGGGAGAATGGGGGTCGAGGGCGACGACGTGGACGAGTGGAAAGCTGATGACGAGCAGCGGCCGGTTTTGGCTGGAGGCCATTCGGTGCACTGCGCCGACGCGATCAGCAGCCCTCCGACGCACCGGCGTCTCTCCCTTCCGCTCCTTTCCCTCCCTTTCCTAGCCGGTCCTCGCCCTTTCGCGAATCGCGGCTCATCGATTCTGGTACTGCTCTCATTGAGTAGACTGGTGTTACATGGCATTCGTGTGAGGGTATAGGGCTACACATCTAGAAGTACAGTAGTAGTGTCGTAGACTGTCCTGCGCAAGGCGACCAGAATCACAGTCCTTGGACCAGCCAATCCGAGCATTCCGAAATGCCGCCTAGAGAGCCATAGTGATGCCGATGAGCGTCGGCCAGAAGATGAACACGAATCGGAACTTAAGCCGCTCCAAATCAACTGTCGGCCGTTTGCGGAGCCCTGCAGCCGCCGAGCCCGTCTTGCCGTGAGCCATGTGTTGACCGCCGTCCAGGTTTGAGATCGGGGGAGCAGTCATCGACGGCTCTAGTGTGGTGGGCATAGACTGCGATGTTGACGTTGTAGTTGTTCCCGGAAGGACGACGGTCAGCTTCGGCGTGACGTATGAGATGCTCACGGCACTCTCGTTGTGAGCATCGATTGTGGGTCCATCGAGGGGAGCAAGGCTTGACATGCCTGTAACGGCGAAGTCAGCCGTCCAAACTACGTGGCGAGGCTGCTCGCAAGTGAAACGTATGGTGCTGCATTGCAGAGCTGATCACTGCATGATCTAATCGAATGAATGGTATCACTCACTAATCCGGGCCATTGTACCCCCACGCCGGAGAGATCCAAATGTCGGCCGCGAGGGACTTCGGGTCAACTCCGTCCGCCAGATTCGTGACGTATCTCTGGGTTCCCAGTCCCGTGTAAGCCACCGCTGTCGTACAGCTACCGCATACCCACATCGCCCGCGTATAGATCAACCCTGACCGGGCCCATCGTTTTGACTGACGGTCGCTTCTTGTCATCAGTCCAGCGGAGAGCGTTCAGTCGACCAGCATGCATAACAGAACTCGCCACAGGGAATGTCGGATAGATACTGGCAGACACGGTGCGTAAGATCAGCAGAGTAACCAAGACCAGCCTGAGGAACATTTTCGCAGTATGTCGCCTTCAACTTGGACAGACCCAGCAAGCCGTACTCGCCGCCAAAGGACGAGAAAACGCCGGTCAGTAGTGATGAAGTAGATCCCGGGTCAAAATGTCTGGACGGCGAGCCGTAGTCGCAGGATGGTGAGGATGGAAGGTAAGCGCAAGATGAACCAAGATGTCGTCCTCGGCCGTGACCATAACGAGCGCTTGTAAACGTAACGCGAAACGGGGCGGCGTACTATGTAGCATACAATGTTAGGTTGACCAGTGACGCGGACGACCTCGTAGGCCCCATCCCAGCTAGTCTTGATACTTTGTCCTTCTCGGAAATATTATCTGACTTTGACAGTATGAGAGTCCCGAATTCACGTATATGCTCTTTACCCTCTTTACCTCCCGAATTGCTGCGGTTAATAGGCGACGCGCTCCTCGGTATACAAGAATGGACTGCAGATGAGAACATAGACTCCATCGGGCTGCGAACGCTCCCTGTACTCGCGAGGACGGCTCACTTTCTCTGTGAGCCGGCGTTGGACGCACTCTGGGACACTTTGCCTGACTTTGGCGTCTTGGTATACCTACTACCCCGGGATGCATGGAATATGGAGACTGTGGACGTGTCCCGAGCTCCGCAATCCTTCCATTATGTTGTACGTCAAAATTCCTACTGTATTTACTCAAGCTCTCATCCTTCCTCAGTTCATGACCCGACCTCTAACGGATGAAGAGTTCGGGCGTCTTGCGTATTACACCCCTCGCGTCAAGCGTGTCCAAGAGTTGTGCTCCCTCTTCCCGTCACGTTTTCATGGCTACATCACCTTCGAGACCTCGATCCTCGCAGCACTTGCTTCCCTATGGAGCACGAGCTAGCCTCTTTTCCATAACCTCCGCGTCGTTCGTCTGAATCCCGCACATGACCAGTACAAGCTCTACTATCGATACTTCCACGTTCTTTTCGGGGACCAGCTGCGACATATTTCTAGCGATGCAACCGCCTTCTCGAACTCCAAAGACGTGAAACCAGAATACTATCGGCAGATGCTCATGAGGTTGCAGGAGACCGCGCCGCTTCTCACGCGTTTCGAATTGAAGGTCGACGCCGAGCCGTACTCTCCCATTATCCATTCGGCGATGTATTCCGCCATCTACAGCTTCAAGCATCTCGTCAGCGTTCGCACTGGAGCGTTGCCGATGGACATGCCGACTATCCGTTATCTCGCCGCGCTCCCTCACTTGGAGATCATGGAGATCAGACCGGCGGACAGTATCAGCCCCAGAGACCTCCACTGGCTTGGTACGACTAGGCTCGCAGTTCACTTCCCAAATCCCCGTGAAGTTCATCTCCAACACCACGTAGCCCCGGATCCCCTAGCCACCATTCTACTGCACATTCACTCTGCACGCCTCGAAACCATCCATATCACGGCCGTCACTCAAGATACCCCGATCCCTATGGGCCATGCTCTGCAGTTGCTTTCCGTGGTGCTTTCGCGCAACGGCAGCGCGATCATCAAGCAGCTCCATCTCACTATACCCGTAGACAGGACTAGCGACGTGGCAATGATTGATCAGCACTTCGAGCCGCTTGATAGGCTAGGACACCTGACGCACCTGAGGCTCCAGTTCCACTGTCCAGTCATCGTAACCGAAGCAGCGCTGGCACGGGCAGCAGAAGCATGGCCGAACATCCGCGAGCTCACAATTTATCCATATTTCAACCAGACGGAATCTCTGGTAGAATGTCGCTACTCCCAGCCGATTTACGCCAATCTCGAGCTGGCTTGGCTGACATGATATGCCCCTTGGAGCGATTGGAGGTTGAGATGTCCGAGTCATTGTTCTCAGAACCGCCGATGGAGGTTGCAACATTCCTGCTCGACATATTTCCGAGACTGGAGGGGGTGGCTTCACAATATCCATACGCGTTCTGGCTGACTGTCAACATGGACTGCATCCCGTACTTGGCTCAGCAGCGAGGACGGGAACGGAGGAGGTCATTGGACGGACCCAGCAGCCGATGGTAGCTATATAGCAAGCAGTCCTGGGTTTGATATTCTTCACAGGGAAGTTGCGTATACTGCAGTACGATTTCCGAGCGGCGTAAGGAGTCTATGGTCTCTGTACTGGCAAGGCACCGCAGGCCGCGCCCGGAGGACGATCACACGAACCAGATTCAGTGCACGATCGACGATTATCTAGTGTCCACATAAGGTGCCAAGCTACAGATCGCTCCCACCTCAAAATACCCAACTTCTCCCGCCTTCGACGGCTTGCAGACGGCCTCGCGCGTCTCCTACCAGCACACATGTACCTACGCCCGCGCGCATGCTGATGACGACCGCATCGTGTAATCCTCACCCAACTCTAAGGAAAGTTTGTTGTAAATGCGTCTGCCTCCCTGCACAGAAGCAGCCCTCAGGAGCAGCGGCTCCCCCGCTGGGGAATTGAGCACGGTCCTGTGACCCACGTCCCGAGATAACAGCCATGCCACTCCACCGGGCTCGATGGCGCCTTGTCCGTGTCCCTCGAGCTAAGCCTCGAGGGCACAGGGTGCGTGTAAGTAAAGCAACCTATCCTGATTCCTCCGCCGCCTACCCCATTACTGTACGCGGCCGTGTGGTGCCCGTGCCGGCAGCAGAACAGTGCACTATCGTCCAGCAGAGGGACGTAGTCCCCCCGCGGCCCTTGCGTCTCTCCGTCATGATGCTGCTATACCTCTGTCTCGCGCTCCTCGTGTCTGTTTTTGCTGTGCTCACGGGAGCTGCGGAGCCCTCGCCGCCGATAGTCAGACTGGGCAGCCTCGCAAGGCGGTGCAGCTTCCAGCTCGGGAAGACCGAGTTCAATCTGTGCCCGATCCTGGAAGGGAATGACGGGGGCTGGACTGTCCAGTGGGAGACGAGGACGCCGCCGACTGTCACGAAGACGACTTATAGGATCGACCTTCGCGGGCCGCTCCAGAGGGATGCTGATGTGCCTCGAGAGGAACAGGTTAGTGCGTCTGTTCTGAGTAGATCATGGACTGGCAGGAGTACTGGATTATCATCTCGGCGCGGATTTCATGCGATAGAGAAAGACAAAGGGACTGCTGCACTGCGCGATCATTGCGCTTGTTCCTGGGCTATTGTCTCTGCGAAAGTGGGGGAAGTGATGGTAAGAACTATCACCGCGTCGTATGACTCTTCTCAGGGTCCATGAATCTAGACTATTATGACTGTAGCTCTGCTGAAGTACACCGGGCTGGGGTGAACTGATTGGACATGTTGCTTCCACAGTGCCCAAACGGGACATGGATCTGCCAGACCAGTGAGCGTGTCACTAACCCCTCGCCCGCTGCGCGTGCTCATCGATATATCGCTGCACAGTATCAAACCGTCGGCCGCGCCATGAAGACGAAGAGCTGCGCGTGCTTCAGGTGATTCCTGTCGCTGGCGCGATGAACCTCCCGAACATCACCCGCTATCGCCCAGGCGTGAATGTCACTGCGGAGCTTACGTCTGCGCGCCAAGACCCGAAGAGTAAGTGGCTCTCGTTCATCTCCAAAGGACGCATCCGGTAGGTCTGACAGAGCGCGCTGCGCGCGTAGCTTCGGTACTGCACGTCCGTTTGCACGGCGGATTCTATGTGTACGGGGCACAGAAGGCGGACTTCCAGTTCATCTGCGACCGCAGCGTCGACGAGGTATGATCTCATGGATACGGCCACGTCGCCCAGACCGGTGCTGAGCTTTTCTCACCTGCCAGCCGTCAACACCAACGTACGCCTGGGCATGGAACGGGACGCACACCTTCCAATGGCGCAGCAAGCACGCCTGTGGCTCGCAGCAAGCGACTGCGCCCCCGAAGGAAGCCCCGCCGCCCCCAGACGATACAGACGACTCGGGTGATGATGCGCCTCCGCAGGACGACGAGTCTGACGGACAAGACCTCCGCGAAGGCAATCCCATCATGGGTCGGATGACGCGGACGACGATGGCCCTCCTTCTCTCGTCCTTCACCGCAGTCATCACTCTCGCGTACCTCGCGTGGCGCCCGCCAACGCGCGTACGACAGTACGTGACGAAGTTCATGAAGGCGCATCCGCGGCTAGCGCGATTCCGCGTGGGGGAGCAGGTGCTGATTAGGTGGGCGTACGAAGACTTGGAGATGGACGAGGGATACAGTCCTAGCGAGGAGGATACTATGGTGAACTGGAGCGCGGACGAGGAGGGCTCGGGAGAAGGTATCCCGCTAAAGCCCTCCCCGAGGAAGGGGGGTATGTTGAACTACGGCACAACGTAGGGGCGGCACTGCCAGAGGGCCGAACGGGCAACAGAGATGCCTGATGTTCTATTGCTTCCCGTATATCCGGATGTATTCTGCTGTAGATGCGCGCAGTCAGTGTTCCTAGTCTCTGTGTTTGTATACCTGTTGTAAGCATAGTCCAGCTATGTAGTATAGAAGATATCGCCTCATGATGGGTTTCGGCTTGCTCGGACGCTGCACAGAAGAGATTATAATCCACTCACGGTGTTAGGCTTCAGCGGTATCGCGATGCAATACTGATCTACCCATGTTACACGGTTGCCTTCCCAAGACATGACGCTGCGGTCCTACAATATGCATAGAAGTGATGAAGAAGGGAAGCTAGGTCATGTATCAACCCCAGGCTGCGGTCGTACTGGATTAGTTGGACTGTCAGCGAAACGAATGAAACCGGAATTGGGAGGACGCGCCTATAGTTCACTATTAGATGTCCCTCGGTCGAGAATGACTAGCATTGCACAAAATGAGAAAACAGAGGTCCGGATAGGCAACTCCTCAGGTAACGCACCTTAAACAGATTCGCAACAGTATCGTCCGGTGCTGGTGAGAACGCAAGATTAATGTACGTGAACTAGATATGTCAAGATGTGAGAACCTTCCTAGTCTAGTACCGCACACAGCTGAGCAACTCAGCGTGAAGTAGGAACAGCACATACCAAAGGATCACCCTGTTTCCATCCAAGCTCCTTCCTCAAGAACTGGATGACCGCCTGGAACCTGTTCGACGCAGTGATCTTGTAGAAGTTCTGCTTCATGATCGGCGCGTTGCCTACTGCCTTGAAACGGACCACAACTGCCGCACGGTATGGGCAGTGTAGAATCATGAGAAAGGAGTGCACAGGAGTATATGGCACGAGAAAGTGGGCAGACGAGAATATGTCAATCAAGTACGCAGACGAGCTCGAAAGCGACAGCGACGCACCTTTGTTTGCATCCTTCTTCTTGTAGGTCTCAAGAGCCTCCTGGGCCTCCTGCACGACGTTGCCACCGCTGAACGAGGTCCATGCTGAGGGTAGGTTGCGGGTGTTGGCCTCTGGACTCCCCGGCAGCGCCATGTCCTGATGTCGCCGTCTAGAGCCTTGGTATACCGGCGCCTGCAGTCCGCCCTCATAACGCTTAATGGTGCAGATCGACTTTCGAAGTCCGATTTGGCTCGGCTTCGGGCTTGGTTCGATCCGCGAGCAGCGCCCCAGCACAGCGCTCCTGCCAATAGTAACGACGACTTCTCACTTCGATGTTCCTGTTGCTGGGTGGTTTGATACAGCACTCTCCGATTACTACCTACACTGATGTTACCTCATGACTAGACAGACCAGAATAGTTCTTCGCATGTGCTTTATTTCAGTGCCACGAGGGCTTCGTGTTAGGCACAGCCGGATCTCTGCATCCTCCTCGTCCCGGAGCAGTGCACCGATGATTCAGCGATAAGTGGTGTGGCCTTTGTCCTCGAGGCCGACGACAAACGCCTCAGCGGAATAGCCTAGGCTAGTGCCATCCTTCGCTCGGGGCGCGCCACGGTATATGAAGCCTCGCGGACTCAAATGGGGGAGCCTAAGACTAGTATGGCACGCGTGCTTCCCGCCCGTTCTACAGGTCCGTAATTTTGCTTCCGCATCTGGACTGCGAACCTGTTCACGTTCCCTGATTGAAGCTAGTGCGTAAGGGCGGTGGAGTCCGACTGGGGACCGTCCAACGCCGAAGATTTAAACGTGCGATCTTTAGTAGCAGGACAGGATCAAGATAGATCACGGTCTCGTCTCGAAGCGACGACTTCCGGCACCGCATCCGCTCATCTCACCACTCAGCACTCATGGAGGGGGCAGGTGCTCTTCCGTGATAAGGCACATAAGCGAGTCCCCCCTACAACACAATAAAAACAAAGGGGCGTGCAGATTCGTCAGTCTGTCCTACCCTCTCCCGCCAGTCCTTGTATCTACTAGCTGGCCCTGTTCGATGACTGAGTGCTGACCTTGGCGATGTCCGCCGCCGCCGCTCTCGCATTGCCCTACGATGAGTCGCCAGTCACACTCGTCTCCCATGCAGCTGCAGTAAAGTACGTGCTGAACGCGTGTTCTCTCTAGTGCGAGTCGTGCCTAACACGTTTTGTTCCAATAGAATCCTGACTCGTGAGTAATCTTGCCAACAGCTTGATCACCGAGGAAGGCCCTGATATGCTCATGACGCGTGTCCAGTCGTCGGATTGACCTCCCTTCTTTACGACCATTTCGTTACGGTATACCCCCTCTGCAGTCTAACTTCTCACTCCCGTGCTGAACCTGCACGGCCTTCTTCGCAGCTTCCCAATGAGGTACGCATACATTGTCCGAACGGCAGATGCAATGTCCTCATTGCGCTGACAGGTTACTTTGATATGGCGTGCTCGGAAGGGCGTCGTCTCTACCATCTTTCTGTTGGTACGTCAGGATGCTTCGTTGGGCCGCTGATAATTGACCGTTATCTCAGAACCGCTACATCGTGTAAGTTGCCGCAAGGATCACTTTGGTTGATTAGGTTACCGATGGTCTGTTCACAGCCCCGCTATACTTGCTTTGGATATCTATGGTGAGTGACATGCCATATCAACATCTAAACATACACTCACATCCCGACAGAGACGTTTGGAAATGCCGCTGCTTCCATCCCGGTACTTGTTCTCTGTCAGTCCGAGTTCTTGACATGCTCATACCATGGCACAGTTCTGCAAGGTGTGGACGATAGTGCAAAGTTTCCTGACGATTTCGTCATATATCTCCATCCACGGTATGTTCTTCGCCCTATCGATAGCACGCCCGCAGTTCCTCCACATTGTCTTCTTGCGAGGTCTCACTGATATCACCACCATTCCATACCAGCCATCGTTGCGTGGCGAGTGTATGCCATTTACAACGGTCAACGCTGGGTGTCAAGGCTCCTGTGGATCGGAGGCTCCCTCAACTTTGCCGTCTCGGCAGGTATCACCACGGCATCGCTGATACCCATCATTTGTGAGTGTTATCGTCCGCGCGTCGTATGTCGTGACCTAGCGTATCCTCATGGTGCACATCCATGATCCATTACACTCTAGCCGATCTTCACCCGTTCTACCACTCTTGCGTTGGAAACGTGCGTAATGATGACTGTACGCGTTTGCATTGATGGGCGCTTGGCTGACGATCGGCAACGCAGGTTCCGAATTATATCTGGTCGATTTGGCTTCCTAGGTATCAGATGATATCTCCAATACGTTCTGAGAGAGTGAAGCTGACCGGTCTTCCGAAGCATCATTTTCGAGACACTCCTTTTCGGGCTTACCATCAAGGCCATGTTCCACGAAGGGCAGCGTCGCTCGTTGACCTCCCTCTCTCTCCTTCTCTACCGTGATGGTCGGTCCATTGTAGTCCCCTTCTGAGTCGCGTGCTGATTATAGGGGTACCTTGTCAATAGGGATGTTGTACTTCGTTGCTGTTACATGTGCGTATGTCGAAATTTTCACCCTTGGGCCCGCTGACGTCGCGGAGTAGTCTGCTCTCTCTTCTCCCTTATGGTCTGGGCTCTAGCGGGCCCCGATCTTCTCGGTCTCGCACGATAGTACGTATACTCTCCGCTGTGTCTGTCCACGACTGACCCAGGGTATTGTGCAGCTTCGCGCTCGCCATGGTGAACATCGCCGGTTCGCGGCTCGTCCTCAACCTCAAGGAGTATGCCGCCACCCGCGTCGGCGATACCGACTTGGATTGGGACGAGCCGAGTCGGACTCCCTCACGGGAGGCGGTGCTCCCCATGCCATACTTCACGACAAGCCACGTGCGCTCGGCGGACGGGGAGTCGAGCGAGCTGAACTGCTCGCTCGACCTTGAGTTGTATTCCATCGAGCGGGAGTGCCAGCAACTGGGAACGCGATTACACTAGGTGCGTTGTACGGGAACTGGGGTTCTGAGTGGGCAGTGTACGATGACGAGATTGGGAGCGTGTGGGAATGTAGAAGGAAGAGGCATAGACAATGTTATTTGCGCGTCACGCGCCCCTCGACATCACTTACCTGTACAACTGTATCGTTAGCTTATCCGGTTCGAGCCCTTCGCCACCGTGCTTGGTGAAATCTTTGATGCACCTGTCAGCGGATGACCTAACGTGGAAGGACTGTCATGAGGCAAGCGTAGGTCTGGTCAATAGTGAGCTCCTTATCACTCTGCTTCTTACCTCACTGAGCCTCTAGGTTCCCTGGTCCAATATCTGAACTCACTAGTATGACCTGTCGCCATGGACCGCAACCTCGTCAGTCCGACCCGAGTCGCCATATGTTTGACATGGTGGTGTTGAATCCGCACCACACTTCAGTTGTAAAACGGTGCTCTACGTCCGGCTTCATCAGAATTTCTTTGCCTGGGCCCCCCGTGCCGGAATCGCTAAGTACACGGTCTCGATATCACATATGCAATCGCCAGCTAACACGAAGAACTGGACGAGAATCTCCATTGCGCACCTGGACCGACGGCATCGGACGACGCGACTTAAGTGAACAGGTGAAGGCTGCAGTCATCGGCTTAGCAGACCCGACTGGCAAGTCTCAGAGTAGATGTTCCTCCCCCGGCGTGAATTCACCGACAGACTTGAAGGTAATATACTCCTTTCTTTTTCAGCGTTCACGCTGTCGTGCAACTGTCCAACGCCTACTTGGGCGTTCTTTACCATAACGCCTTTCGGTGCTCGTTGCAAAATAACACACTGGAAAAAGAAATATCTGGATTGAGCGTACTGGACGACATATAAAGCCCTGCGTAGGGACCTCAGCCCTCGCTTTAGTCGGACTCTCCGTTCCCAACCTCTCTCGCCCAGTATCTTGCTATGAAGTTCATTGCTTCTGCAATCATCGCTTTTGCTGCGATCGCACATGCGAACGCTCTCCCCACTGCAGGAGCCGAGACTATGTGAGGTTGTCGCTTTCAACCCGCTCGACTATTGCTTACATTCATCCTATCATGTGTTTCCTATCTCCGGGACGAGGAGATCACTGGTTACGTGCTTCCTATCCAGTAGCTTGCGAACATCACAGGTGAAGAATTTAGTAAATTGCGGAGTAGCTCGAGAGCTGACGGTAAGCGGCGAAGTATTGGCAGGAGATCCCTCCGGGCACTCGTCATTGGCTAGTACGGATTGACTTGTCATTCGAATGTATTGCAAGGTCTTCATCCGATCTGGGGAATGCTCGACGGTGTTCTGCTGCGAGTGGCTCCTCACGACGTTTGATGCCGCGTATTCTGCCTCAGATTGGTACCTCGTACAGCATCTCTTGCTAAAATTGAGATACGGCAGAGGCTGGCGTTTCGAGTGCTTTCCGTCTGATGTGTCGTATTTAGACTCGTGGATTGAAAGATGTGAGAAGCTGAGCCAACTGCGCTGGTGCACTCCCTCAACATGAACTCCGGACTTGGAGATCCAAAGTGACGCGCATGTGATCATACGCGATCGCGACCCGACGCAGGTCTCGCGGCAGTCGCGGTGGCCAGCGACCTCCCTCCTTTGTCCGTTCCGCTCACTCCCGCCGCCGTCCGATACCATGAAACGCCAGAACGACGACAGCGCCGCCCCCGTCCCCGCAAAGAAACCGCGCGCGAACACTGCGCACGCAGCGGCCGTCGCGCTCGTCAACTCCATCCTTGCCAATCCCAAGTCATACCCCATTTCCGGCAACGAGGATGTCGTGCGCAAGTCCCTCGTCGATCTGGCGTCCTACGCGCGCTCCCTGGAGGCGCAGCTCGGTGTCAGCAGCGCCCCAGTCGCTGGAAGCAGCAAGGCGAAGGCGGCGGCCACCGCGGTCGCCGCGAAGCCCGCCAGGTCGCAGGCAGACCTCGAGGTGGCGGCGGAGAAACTGAGAAAGGCAGCTGTCAGCGGCATCAAGAAGCAGATGTCGGTGAGTGACGCGCGCATATACCCGCTCTGTATGCACCCCTCATCCTGTGCCCTATACCGTCGAACGTCACTATGCATAGTGGAAGCCGTCGTGTAAGACCGGGTCTGCGAAGTGGTCCTACGACGGCATCTGCAACGACCCGGAGGTCTTCGGCTGTCTGATGGGTCTCGGCGGCCCTCCGACGTTCAAGATGAAGAAGTTCACCGTAGACGAGTTTGAACGGTGTCTGGGATCTATTCGGGGGTCCGTTCGGTACGCGTTCGCGGTGTACTCGGCTCGTTGCCACATGCTGAGCATCAGGTTGCCGCAGGTATGATACACTCTACATCACCAGCAAGGAAGTGACCGTACGCTGGTCCGATACCGGCGAGTTCAAGTTCAGCGGGTCCTATGGCAAGTGGCAGCCTTCAACTGCCGACTACTAGACATCGGGATGATTGTGCCACATTCTAGTTCACAGGTTATATAGTGCTCATTTAGTTGATGTACATCATTTACTATCCACTTCGATGCCACTGACTATCTCGCGACTGACACTGGTGATCATGCCCAACAAACAAGAGAATGGTCGACGTTCGCTGGGCTGCACCTCACCGACGACATTGTAGTCCAAGCTAGGTCAAAAAAGCTTCATCGGTACATCCATATCCCGCACGTGTAAACATAGACAGTAGGTCGTCCTTCATCTCAGCTCTCTTCGTTCTCGAAGTAGGACGCTGACTCCGACTCGTACTCATCGTCTTCGCGCCCACCCTCCTCCGTGATCCTGCGTCGTTTCACCCGGTCGTGCAACGCAAAGCCCTCCTTCTCAAAGAACGAATCGTTCGCGCGACAAAGCTCTCCATAGAACGCCGGATCGAACTCGATACACTGCAGCTGAACATACGGGACAAGCAGGTCGCCCTTGCCCAGCTTGCTGGCGAGCTGCTCGAAGCTCGAAGCACCGCGCTGCTTCAGTTCGATGTAGGGCTGACGGCAGATGCTCTTCATGTACGCCGCTTTGTTCTGTTCAAGATCGGCAGGTTAGGGTTCGCTGACGACAGCAGCACACGGGAAGACAGTGAGGTGCGTACTGGATGAGATAGCGACTTCCATTCCTCCGGTGTGAGCCATCCGACACCAGCCACGCGATAATACCCGCAGTAGTGGTATCCACCCGATTGAGAGGTGCCCATGAAGACGTGCCGCTCTTCGTCCCGATGAAACATATGCTTCTTGTCGCTGACCGGACGACAGAACCAATACCCGTGCTTTCCAGGCCCGCTCGGTGCCCATGGGTTTTGCTCCATGGTCGGCTTCGAGTAGTTTGTGATTCCGTAGTTCACTGCGAACTCCTTCGCAGAAGCACTTAGCCTAAGCCGTGTTTCGTCAGTGGCATCGCCATGTGCATTCAACCGCTACTCACAACACATGGTGCTTGGAATTTCCGCCCAGGATGGATCTTATTGACATTCCAGTGAAAACCGCAGGCAGACGATGCTTCGGAGGCAGCTCCACGGCAACATCGAGGTACTTTGCTATGGCTGCGGCCCTGTTGTTAGGGAGACGCGAGCCGTAAGCTACGAGTGTCAAATCCATGATCCAAGGCTTCTCGCTCGTGGCAGGTTCTACTGCAGCAGGGCGCTTTCTGGAGGATGCGAGATTGACATGCCTGGTGAAGCTCAGACAAATGAAGGACAAATGCAGAACCGGCTGCTTCACAGATGCGCACATACCTCGGTGATGTGGACGACGAAGCGACTGGTGATAAGTTAGTGAGGACCCTTGCAGACGCAGGCACGTTGGAAGGCTAGACAACAATCTCAGTCATGTAGGTAAGACGTATTGAGCGGACTGACCTGCGTCGAAGCTCCGTAGATAGACTTCTTGACATCGGCGGCATCTGTCTGGACCTGTTTGAGCTTCGCATTGACAATAGTTGAGCATTATGAATATTCAGAAGAGTGCGATCCTGCGTACCTTGAGTTTCAATGACTCTAGTTCCTTCACCATATCAGCTATTTTGTCATCACGTTCCCGTATCTACCCCATCCCCATTTTGTCATTGGCACTGATCATGACGATGAGAAGAGGCGTCACCTTCGCGTCGGCAGACTTTGCTTGCTCGTCCACGATGGACAACAAGCCACGGATAGATTCCTTAAGATCAGCTGCAACAAACACGACGCCCTTTGCCTTCCCCCAAGAATTGACGGCGGCTTGACAATCCTCTCTTAGAATTGACAGCTGCTCGCCCTTCATTGAAGCTGTCCCCATAGCGCGCTGGATGAGTTCGCGATCAGCTATCATGAGCGTGATATTTGTGATCACAAGGGCCAAAAATCCTCGATAGCTTACCGCTTCTGTGGAAGATTGAAGCTGTTGAGTGCGCTTCAGGTGCGATGCAGCAAAACTTCGGAAACATTTCATCAACTGTCTGACGAACTGAGGTCCCGACGATCCTAGCTATACGAGACGGTGTCAGCAGCCATTCTATGAGAAACTATCAGGGCACCTACAACGTTGAGGTCTAGCTTGCCTATCGAGACAGCGTCGCCATTCTTTTCTAGGAGAGTCTCGAGTGTTTGATGAAGTTCCAAACTGTACAAGGTGCTTAGGGTGACAAGCTGGTGGATCGGCGCCATCAGTGATCACACTATTGGGAGAGTCACGGAAAGAAACATTCTCAGGCGCGACATCACCCGCCGTTATAAGCACAGCGTCCTTTAGAGTGTCGGCTTGCTTCTCCGCGAGACTTTGCAGATCTGTGTGAAGGCATCATCCGTCTGATCCTGCCTTGGGTTCAGTAATCACGGAATGAGGGACAATGTGCGACAAACCCACTCGGGCGGGGTGTGTCAGCAGCCGTTACAGGTTGATGCTATCGCCTATGACTGTGGCCAACATTGAGAGCAACTCCACAGGGGTGGCAGGATCCATAAGACCTCCCTATACAGTATTGTGAGGGGCAAAAGTACGACATCGCACCGTTGTACCCACCGCATACCTTTGGACCGATGTTATGCGTCTTCAAGTACTCGGCGTTCAGGGCGAGCAACCGGCGAATATATTTGACGTGGTCTTCGACCCCAGAGGCACCAGAACGCATGTCGAAGTCAGGATCTGATACCGTATCGTATGTAGGATTGGGGAGGGACAAGGGCTTATGGGGCTCATTGATCGCTCAGACATATGGCTTTTATGCGTCCCAGTCCCAGCCCACCTGATCATTCAACCCTTTAGCAGCGTATGACCGTTACGTTAGATGCGGCCCAGAAGTCGAGCGTCGAAAGTCCGAAACGTTATACACGTCAGCGGTGAAGCAGATTATAAGTACTTTTGTGTAACGCAGAAGCCAAGAGCGGGACATACGTTTCCCACTAGAGAATATTATTTCCGACGACGGGGCGGCATGCCGTATAGCAATTCCGCAGAACCTTTATCTTTCCTCTATCTCTTCTAGCGTCATTCAGGCATCTCTCCGCGAATGCTCAGGTTATACGGCCTTGCCACCATTCTCAATGAGTGCCTTGTTGCTCCACGAGCGGCTCATCTTCGATTCCAGTGGGAAGACGCGGTAGGCTGCAAAAATGGAGCGAGAGCACCTACTTGCGGTGATCATCGAGCAATATACTTCCAGTGGATTGGGCTGTCGCTAGACCAAGGTATGCTGCCTATGCCAACAACTATTCATATATGAACACCACAAATTCTCGAGCACCGACCACGCACCCCGGTAATCATCACAGTTCTTTTTCGTCAATCTCCGAGTCAGACTCGGAATTGTCCTCTCCCTGCCACTCGCCCGTAGTCCTACGTCGCTTTCTCGGCCGGGACACAAGCTCAAATCCTACTTCTGCAAAGTATGCATCGTTCGCGCGACAAAGGTCGGCGTAGAACTCAACGTCGAACCGTATACACTGCAGCCGCATGAGAGGCGCGCGGAGAAGTCCTTGATCGAACTTATCGATGACATCATGGGTGCTTTCAGCGTCGTGCTCCTTCAAATAGTCGGGAAGCGGGCAGATGAGCTGTGCGTATCTGACCTTGTGCTGACAAGAAGTGTGCGATGAGGGATGTGATATTCGATCAAAGACTCGTCTGGATACTCACATGGTGGGGCAATGACGACCATTCATCCTTCGTAAGTTTGCCGGAAGGGACGATGCGATAGTACCCGCAGTAATGGTATAAACCCGCGTCAGTGCCCACAAAGACGTGCCGCTTTTCGTTCTCTCTGAACTGGACCCTCCTAGCCTTTGCCGGGCGAAACCAATAGCCATGTTTGCCGGGGCCGGTCGGTGACCACGGATCGCGTTCCATGGTGGTCATAGAGAACTTGGTGATTGAATGCTCTTTCGCAAACTCCGTTGTGGTTGCACCCAGTCTATGGTCAAGGAAAGATAGTATGTCAATCCTTCGGAAGATACGATTTGTGCCGAGTCCGTACTCACGACACATGGTGCTTCTTCTGGTTCCCTCCCAAGATCGCGGCAATGGAACTTCGTGTAAAGACAGAAGGAGACTTATAATCGAGAGGTAATTCGACCATGACATCCGCATACTGAGCGAGCACCGTGGCTCGCTCTTCCGGCATATGAGAACCGTGCGCTGCGAGGTCGACAGTCATGTTCCAAGGCTTCGAGGAATCGACCTGCGCATTCGATGTGCTTCCTGCACCAGCCCAGAGAGGTTTGCGGGGGGAGGCCGAGGCCATTTGCCTGTAGTTATGAGGTTAAAGATGGACATCTAGACTCGCATATGCAACGCACCATGTCGACGTTGATGGGGGACCGAGGGACAAGAGTTCGCCTCCCGGAATGACTTGAAATACCGTAGTAGTCCTTTGGCCATGCGATGGCTAGTAGTAAGTAATGTCAGTCACGATTTCCTTGTATACGACTGATCACCAACATCGAGCTCCAGAACAATCATCAACGTCTTCGCATTGGCGACTTCATGCAGGGCTTGCTGAGCCTGAACAGAGGAGGTGTCTGACCCACCCGGACATCGGAACAATACGTGCTGCGCACCTTCGCTTTTAACGTCTCCACCGTCTGACGTTCCGCAGCGTAGTCTGCCTCCAAAGCTGCAATTCTCTTGTCCCGCTCCTGGACCTGCACACCCGTCAGCACAACGGTCTCCGTCATAATGGGATCGTTCACCTTAGTGTCGATGGACTGCAATCGGCTATCCATCGCAGACAGCAGAACCCAAAGTGAATCGTTTAGATCGCTTGTATGAAGTGCGACCCCGAGTTTCTCCTCCCATAGCTTGATGACCGCTTCGCAGCCCGCGACAATTTTCGACAGCTCCTTGTTCTTCTTAGCAAGAGTATCTGAGATAGCGTCAGTACTGCGGCGCTGTTCAACACGAGACGGTCAGCGTCCAGTAGATCGTGGCCAGCAGACGGGGACATACCGCGTTCGTGCGCGACCTAAGCTCCTCATCGCGCGAGATACGTCTTTCCGCCATGTAGCGGTACAATTGCGCCAGTTGTTTCACGAAGTCGGGTTTCGACATATTCAACTATACGTGTGAGCTGCAGCCTGCCAAAAAAACAGAAGGACGAATTACCACATTGAGGTCGATCTCGTTCTTCAGTGCCAGCTCGGCATTCTTGCGGATGAGTTCTTCGAGCTGAGTAAGCTCCAAGTCAACAGCCCTAAGCGCCGTGGGCTAGCAAACGAATGCTCAGCAGTGCGGCGGCGTGAGCTGGCAGAGGGTGCGGACGAACAGGTTCGTGTGCTGCATCGTCCGCGATGACGACGTCAGTTTCATGAGCAGCGGGGACCTGTTTGCCAGTGCAATTCTCCAAGAAAATGGTCAAGGAATCGTCTACCTGTTCGTCCTCTGGCCTCAGTGTGAGTGTAGAAAGAATCCAGTGGAAGTCACTGACTTGCGGGGAATCTACTTGACGCCCTTGCAGCCTGAGTGTCCCACTGTCACCGCTTACGGCGATCAACATGGAGAGCAGATCATCACGCAACGCAGAATTCGAATCCGTTCCCTGGATAAGGTTCGTCATCAGAGCTGCACCGATGAATGTTAACACATTATGACCAACGCACCTGCGGCCCCATGCCACATTCTTCCACACCTCGTCCGCTCGGTGTAGGAATGGTATCAGAATGCTTGACTCTAGAGGTCTGCACCCGACTGATTGAAGATCCCATGGTAGAACCGTCTCGTGATTGCTATGACGAATCAAGAGAAGGGGAAGGCGTCGGAATGAAGCGACTCACCGGGCAATTATATAGGCCATGAACAAGTCAACCGCAGCACATTAGCACAAAACATCTTCACAAAATGAACGACACGAGTGAGGAAACACGAAGTGGTAATGTCAGCGCAAGCATAGCTCACCGCATTTGGAGGCCGATGGACAAGACAAGTCGTCTGCTGCAGCGGGCGAAGCAGGTGGCACATTCTTTCTAACCTCGACACCTGTCACCAGCGGCATCATCCGAGACTCTAGAACGAACTGAGTACGGTTTTCAACTTTGGGGTTGGTATGGGGAAGCCTCCTGCCTCCTGCGGTCCTCTACAGGCTCGGTGTCGACGTCACAGCAAGAAATACCAGTACTCTCAATGCTCATGGTCTGAGCAGCTCCTGCGGAGGCGTTCGAATTGCGTGGTGATTTCAACACCACACTGCGACAGGTCATCGACATCGACGATTTCGCCCTCGTATGCATTCCGCACACATCTGTCGTCTCGAGCACATCTGCGGCCTTGCCCCTGTGCTACCTTCAAGACGTTCCCCACGAGTCGTCGGGAGCCACCGTCCTGCCCGATGAGTTCTCATCGGTCCACAACGCTACATTCACTCAACGCCAGATGCTTGTTAGCGAGGTTTGGTCCAAATGCACGGCGTAGAATCGGAAGCGCCGAAGACATAGACGTTAGCGCCTGCGGAGGTGCATCCAGGACCCACGTCTGCGAGCATAGGAATACAGAGCCTAACGACTGACCGCACTACGCACATACCATCCCTCCGCCAATAGATCTCAGAGGCCACACCAGACAGAGTCGGGTGATGTCGCAAAAGGATAGGCACTGTCCTCGGCGAACCAGGTACTTTCGAACCGTGAGAGGATTGGAAGAAAGCGTTGCCAGGCCAGACGCGAGCGGACACGACGCAGCGCGCCGAAACACGCCGCTTGCTCCAGTTCTCGCCTCGTGTTCCGAACCATCTTTGTTTGACCCGTTGTACAATGAACCACATTCACTCACCACCGCGCCTGCTCCCTGTTACGCCTCCGGCTCTACACGCGCACACGACCGCAATTGACCAATCATGACACGGCACCGACCCATGCTCTTCTCCGCCGCGTACAGCGAACAGCTCGAACTCGAACACACGCGGCAGCAAACGCAGCGGCACGCGCGACCACAGGTCATCTGGCGAAGGGGATTTCACAGTGAGGGCGGCCAGGCGGGATGGGGCTACTATCTCGAACCAGCCCCCTCAGTTTCGACAACAACGTACAGCACAGCGAGTGAAGATAGCGAAGCCACAGAGAGCACTGCGGCTGAGGACGTCGACCGCGCGCACGAGCAGGCGGGCAGGCGACGGCGAAGGCACGACCGTGGTCAGAAGGACAGACGGTGGGAGTCCAGAACGGCAGACGCGCGAGGCCGGGACGCGGGTCACCATGCACCGACGGAGGGTTTGATCGTGTCGCACGGTTCGTCCTTGTCGTTCCACCCCCACACTCGTCCACCTATCCTTGAACCCTCTAGGACGACGAATAGCAAGGTCAATTGCAGAACGAGCAAGGATGGCAGTCAAGACACACACGCTGATTTCGTTGTGGTACGGCATGAGCCCCTGATCGTCTCCGATGCTATGGGGTGGTTCCAGATTCAGTCGTTCGCTTACACGGCATCCCAGGTTCGCCTTGACGGTACCAGTGATTTTCTGGGATGCGACCTATTGCTTCTTCAGGTGAGTAGGTCCATGTTCAGCTTGCGAGTTTCTCGTTCTGAGAATGGCCGAATATGCCGAATACGTCATGAAGGCCGCGCTCGATGGTGGGCGGCGATCTACACTGGATATGGACACCCTATGCTCTCTATCAAGAGATTGACTATGTTAGTGCGACACATTCCTCGGCACGGCGACTCGCGATAACATGTTCCGTTTCAGGTATATGGATTGAAGGCACTCCAAGAAGGCAGCGGCTTCACCAACGCCCAATGTACGTACTGTCGCATCTCACTTCGCCAATTGTATACGAAACCAATTGCATCCGACCGTCAGCTGCCCTGAACGTTGTCGAGAACTTTATGAACATTGGCTACCTCTATCTCGCGCACGTGACTAAATCCCCCGTCGCTCCCCTCCTCGGGTTCGCGAGCGCTACCATGACCCTCTCGAAGACGGTCCTTTACTGGCTCCAAGAGTATTACTGCGGGGGTTGTGCGGTTGGCCACAACGACTTCAAGACGCTCTTCATCTACTGGATCATCCCCAATGGGTGAGTCGGCCATCTCGTCCGGTCATGCCGTGATTAAGCTACGAGAACGCTTCGCTGACCGGAAACTATGCATGCCCTGTTGCTCGTCCTACCTGATGGCGACTGGACCGGTTTCTGTTGAATCTCCTGCGATTCCGAATTGGCCTGCTCTAGGCTGTGGCTCGTGTTCCCGAGCTACATTCTTTACGTCTTCTGGAACGACATCAGCTCGGCGCTCCATCTCGCGGACAGGGCGACGGCGAAGACGAAGTCAAAGCAGCAGTAGACCGTCGAGAGTGGCCGTAACGGGCGCACGCTAGTGTCTCGCTTGCGATTCTTCAGGGGCCGAGCTATACTCATACCATTGGTTATGCCGGGATGGCTATCTCACGGATGTACGGACGTATTTATCGCGAATGCATGTCGCCGGGAACGCGTGCTTTCAGCTTGGGAATCATGCATTGTCGCGTGCCCGCGCTGTCATTGGACGGTGTGAGCTTCAGAGCAAACTCCTCGGGGTTTACCCAGGCTGACCGCGACGACTGACTAGACGTGCCAGTCGACACGCAATGTCGCGGCAGTAATCGTGCTCAAGGTTGCTGTTCGGAACAACATCGGTATCCGTACGCTGTTAGTGCACGTCAGGATCGAACCCCATTATAAGCGAGAGCACAGGGCTGTCAGGTCGGGCGTCGGGTGAACGTCCGGTCCTAGACGAACAAGACTCTAAGATTCGAACATATCTAATGTTCGCATCTCACCGTAGCCGGCGGTGAAGCTGACGAACAACAATTACACTTCTCCGGTAAATTCGCATTCCGGCCTCGGACATGAAACGCATGAACATTCGATCGGCACCTGCTGTCTGTCAATTCGGCAGGGAACTTTCAGCTGTGGCGATAGGAAGGCTAATATACGTAGATGTACGTTGACGACGAAAGCAATGTTTTTACGCTGCACGTTCGTACCCGTCATGGACTCTAATGACCGAGGTGATTATGTCATTAGCTTCCGGACAGTTTCCTAAGGTTTACTGTATCTCCCGAGTCCCCCGGGCAAGGCAAACGCGCCGCGGCTCGCGACCGGCCAGTCGGAGTTGGCCCGAGCTCCTCCAATGCGGACCGAGGGCCTTTGAACGGCGCATGTCAACTGCAAACGAAGCTTGGAGCGTGTGCTGAAAACTCTGGAAGTTGTATGTTTTGCGCGACATGACTTGCGGCTCCGAATGAAACATCATGACCAGCGGGAAGTATCATGTGCCAGTCGTGCGAAGCCAAGGCGAGGGCGGATCGCATCGAAAAGGAAAGCCAGCACGGTGCTCGCAGGTCTGCTTCGCGCGGCCCTACCGTCATCATTGGGGGGGGGGGGGCTTCGACCAATGGGATCGACACCCGCGACGGGCTCTTGGGAACCACCTACTTTGAAACACGCCTCCCATCGATGTTGGGTAGCTTCTGTCTCTCGTCCTGTGGCAGACACGCGCAATTCAGTGAAGGTGTAGACACATAGCAGCAGCGTCTGTGCCATTTTCCATGCATAGGGCCTCCCACGGGACTACAGCCTCCGAGGCAGCACGACACACAAGCGCGGCAGCCCAGAGAGTAGCCGTGGCTTCGCGAGATAGAGTTGCGCAAACGTACCAGAGCGTCGAGTCCGTTCCCCACTGCCCTGATGGCTGGCCCTGCTCGCGATAGGCTACGCTCGCTGCCCAAATCTGGCCAAATCCCTACAAGCTCCAGGCGACTCTCTGGGCCCGGTCCTCCGGATCAGCGCGAAGTCCACGGTCCCATTTTGCTTGTGCCATCCACACCCGAGGATGTGGCACTGTAAAAAGTTTCGAGGTCTGGGCGCCCATGGCCAGCGAGTCGTCCACAACTTGCCCGAGGGTAACCTACTTACTGCAGATGCCATACCCGCACAACACCCGGGCGCCAGAAATCGCACAGGACGTCGCAATCTTCATGCCTTCCGTCGTCTTCCCGCACGTTCTGCGTCCACGCTCGCCTCCTGGGAGCTCGGAGGAAGCCAAGGACGGTGATGGACGCAGGGGGCGTAATGCGTCCCGGTACGTCTGATTGTCCTTAATCGGACCGTCCTTTGCACGGCTTATCGCGCGGGCGCAGTGGGGCGTGTCGCGTCCCGGGCTCGCGTACTTGGCTTGCGCATGCTTCGCGCGTTCTCGCCGCGTCCAGCGTCCGGAGGACGGTGCGCGAGCCGTGCTCGTACCTGGGGCATGTTAGCCAACGCAGGGTCGCGCGAACGGTGCGTGTGTGCTGTGGCGGCGCACGGGGCAACCTTGACACTGACTCGCCGAGATTGCGTCGCGAATGCCGTCGAGCTACCGGGCAGGCTGCGACGAGAGCCCGTACAAGCTCGCGCTGCAGCCATGACCCGTGCGCGAGAAGACAGACAATTGAGCAGGACAACCTCAAGCTTGGCTCGCAGCTGCCTCCACGACGCCTCCTCCGTGGCCACGCGTCGCACGTTGGTCGGTCGGGGCATCGTCTCCTAGCTTGCCCGTCCGCGAGTCTCCGGGGAGGTGAGCAGAACGCACAATCACGCGCGCCAGCGAGAATACGACTGTGGCCGCGGAAGCTTCCCCAGTCCCATTCGGTGAGAACCGCGGGCTGAATCAGAGAAGCAGCGCAGACCAGGAGGACCGCTCCGATGTTCCTAACGAACGCGTTAGCTGCTGTCTCCCGACAGGCAAGGCCTGATCATCTCCTGCGCAAATGATGCCTACCGGGGAGATCTTGGAACGTGTCTCACCAGCGAGCAGTCCCAAGCAACGGGAGACTATGACGTCCGCAAGCCCGCAGGAAAACCCGCACCGAACACGAGCGAGCCTATAGCCTAGTCTCTAGCCAACGGGGGCCCGTGAAACCGTCGAGACGTGGGTGGAACGCCGCCAGGTGTGGCCATCGCACGCGTCCGCCATAGGCTCCTTGGGCCGGGGCCAGACAAACCATAAACCGCAAGCTGTAGCAGGAGGAAGCATCGGGACCGGGGAGGACATCCGGACGTTGCCAACGGTGGGCGAGCCATATAAGGGTGATCGTCCTAGCGATCACAGAGCCTCAGGCCACATCGTGTCCGTGCTTGGTATCCGCAGCGTGGCTTGCGCGTGCGCGCGCGCGCGTTACGCGAACGCGTACGGGGGCGAGCGACGACGATCCGTGCAGTAAGTACGGCCCTCGGACTTCGCGTCGTTCGTCCGTATGTACCGCTCCAGACGGCCCTCTCGCGTACCTCTCTCGTTGGATCACAGCCCGGTGCCCTAGTCATGACGATGATCATCTCAGTTCTACGGCCTCTACGCGTTTTCCAGCAGTGCTTCTGCGATCGGAGCCCGTGGACCTGGTAAGTAAGCAGCGCGCATCACAAACCGTGTCACCCACGGCGAACAGGGACAACATCGCGGGCTTGCAAAATAGCCTCTGGGGTGCTAGATAAAGTACACGGAGACACAGCTCCCGGTAGCTCGATCGCGCAGGCCACGGCGATACCGCGTTTGGCGTGCCGTCCCCCGAGGTGCAGCATCTGCCAGTGAGCGAGCCACAGTCCGAAGTTATGAGCACGAAGGCGACTGACACACGTAAAATCCCTGTGAGACACCCCGTGCGACGTGCAAAGTGGCGCGGAGGCCCCCTCCTGCTAGGGCGATGATGGTGAGCGCAGAGAGATAGGAGAGAGATAGGATGGCGCGCCGTTGTCCCGACAGGCGAGGAGGACGTTACGGCCTGTGGCTGTGGCTGTGGCTGTGGCTGGACGCGACGACGGGCACGCGAGCACCCTGAACGTGTCGGGCGTGTCCACATCGGAAACAATTGGGCGACGATGGGCCAGACGTGGACGTATCACTCTGGGTGTCGCGGGAGTCTGTGGCGGCCCGCTGCGAGTCACCATGACCAGCGTTGTCCAAGTCGGTCGTCCGGCGACGGTCCGGACATGCCAGCATGCACACATACTTATCGACATCGCTGCGGCGCTGCAGAGACCGCGTCGGAGGGCGAGGACGTCGAAAGACCTCGAAGGGAAGCGTCAGCACGCCGCCCTGCACGGACATACATACATAGAATCCGAACAAACACGCACTCGAATGATGACTGATGAGGCCATCCCCTCGCCCTCGCGCCCGATAAGGCGTGATGAACGCGGGCCCGGCGAGCACTGTATGCACATATATGTATACCGCATACACCTGCCGCGCCTTCGGTATGCAACGCGAACCGCCCCAGGAAGCTTCGTTCTCGAAAAGGACGTGCAGAGAGAGACTCGAGGAGCGCGAGGTACGTCAGAGAGATAAGCACGAGCGAGATCGGAAGGCTCCAAGCTCCCCCTGCCTCCCGATAGCGACACGCATCGTGCAGCGGCGGGGGGCGAGAACGTAAAGGCCGTCCGTCCGGGGCAGTGCGAACACATACCACATATCGAGATCGCCCTCGGGAGCGTCGGATGGGATGGCGCGGGCGGAGCGGGAACTCGAAATCGAGGGTGCTCGACGCGTTATTGTGGACGCGGCGTCGGACTCGCGCGACCCTGCAGCCAGCCTGAGCGAGGACCCCACCATCATGCATCATTCGCCGGGCCCCGACACGGGCAGCGGACAGCGGTGCACTAAGCAGTAATCATATTAGTGCCAGCTAGTGCCCCGCATTGGCCGGGCCCGCAGTGCGATATTGTTCGTGCGTGGAGATGAAGACGCAACCGTCGACGTGATATGAATGCGAGACAAGACGATAACACGACCGAGCTCTGCGCGTTCTGGACTCGAGTCCATGTACTGCGGAGACGCCGCGAAATCATCCCCAAAGGGCGGCGTCGGTGGACGGGCTTGTGACGCGAATAAGTACGGGTGATGCGCGACGAGGGCAATTCAAGTCGTGCAGGGTCGCGGCGGCGCCCTGTGCGGAGGTATCCGTGAGTGGCAAGCGCACGGGACTAACCAATCGCAACCAATCGCGTCTCATTGCGAGTGCGACTGCGCCATGTCGCAGGATCAACTTACTAGCACGCAGCGTTCGACGAGATGCAGAGGAACGAGAACGGGTGCATACTGTATAATGTATCGACGACTAGATGCGGGCGTCCCGCGGTGTGCCGTCCGTGCAAGCCAACTGACACCAGACGAACCAAACGAATGCGATGATTAGAAACCCAACGGCGCCAGCCATATGCGGAGTGTGTACGTGCGGAGCGAGATATAACGTGCAGAAGGCGGGACGGGGACGAAGACCAGAACGAAAGTGAGGGATCATGCGCGAGAGACCGGGGATATGCAGAGGGTGCGAGTGCGAGTGCGAGGGATATCGATGCCGTGGGGGGGAATAAGAGTAGTAGTAGAGAGAGAGGAAACGTCTAGTGATGCAGAGCGAGAGCGAGTGCGTACGGATAGCTTTTGGGCCGTGGAGGTGACAGCGGGCAGTGGTGGAGGTACTGCAAAGTCCCGAGACAGAGAAGGAGAAAATAAATCTATGACGGAGAGGGGTGTCGCTCAGACTTGAATTTTTGTTTTCGTCTAGGGGGGAACGGTGCGTGAGCCGGGCGCTGAGACTGGACGAAGCACAGGCATACGTACGGGCTTCCGCATCATCAGTGGTGGGGAGTTGGAGGAGGGCGAGTACTGCATGGGTTGCGGCTGGAAGACGAAGGACTCGGTGAGACCTCGCGATCACTCTCGGACGACTCAGATGTTACGCACGTGAGGGGCAGCGTATGCGTGGGGCAGGTTGGCATTTGCAGCCGATTTGGACAAAGCTTTTTGCAACTGTCGTGCAATACATGTTTACTACGCGAGCATGAGAGGAGGACGAGAAAAGTGGTTACCTTTGCCTGGCTCTCCGCGTTGTGCTGGGCGAGCATGGTGGGATGTAGCGACAGGCCGTCGATGCTCTTCGCTTGTGGGAGTGACGAGAGGGAGCAGGAGAGGCTCGGGAGAGAGATGAGCTGAGCGGGAGGGATGGACTTTGTAGAGGAAGCCGATGAGTCGGACTTCTGGGTTTGGGACGGCATGGTGGATGGGGGCGCGTGAGACTGGGGACCGGCAGGTGGGGCCGAAGAAGGCGGGTGAGGCTGACAGTCTAGCGAATCGGGCGTGCCACGGGCTGGTAGGACGCGGAGGACGGATGTCTGTCGAGCGAGCGGATGGCGGGGGGTGCGAGGACGATGTGTGTGGTGCAGAGACGCGACCGAGTGATGAGAGAGGGGGAATACGGGGACGCAGAGAGCAACTTTATAGGCGAGAGGGCCCAGACTGGGCAGAGCGCGAGGGCCTATTTCGGCTGCTCACGAACGCGATTGCAATTCGCAGTCCACATCTCCTCCTCCCGATCTCGCCCCCGTCCCCACGCCCAATTATCCACCTCAATCCAGTTTCTTTGCCAGGCGGACGTGGATCGGAGTTTAAATCTGCTCAGACCTCCCCGTTCGGGCATAGCACCGCACCACGCTCGGTTCGCCTGCCGGCAACGCGAGCGACAGGCTGATAAGGCTCGCACGCTGCACAAGCTCCCTGTGCGACTTTGATCTGCCTCCCCGGTGTTCACAAATGGCTGTAGACGGTCGTCTGCACGGTGTGCGTCTGAACATTCGCCTCGAACGTCCCCCAGCCGCGCGAGCATACCCTCAGACCTGTTGTTCTGCTCGTAGACCAGTCGAGCCTCTGCCTCGCGCACGCTCCTTGTCCAGGTGCATCCCAGCGCACAGCAGCGCGAAGCCCCCATCGCGGCGCGTGCGCACTGGGGTCTTCACCTGACGTGTCTGCCAATCGGACAGTTCCCTGCGCTGTATCAGCTCCCCTCGCATCGTGGCCGACCATACCGTTTCGGGCGTTGCGTTCGTCACCCCTGGGTACGACATCCCACCACGTCCTCGCTCTCATCCTCCAGATCACAAGACCGCACGGCGCTCCGTCCTCAATGCAGCCCATCCTCCCCGGCCTCGCATCCAATCCACGTTCATGGGAACCCGGTCTGCGTCACTGATCGCGTTCCTGCTCGTCCACTAGGTCCACTGGCAGACCGGGCTTGCCCATCTGTGTGTCTCAAATTCTGCGGTGTGTCTTCGCTGCCTCCGCGCTCGGCAGCTCAGTTGCTGCATGCTGAGCTGCCCTTCAGGCCGACTGCGGAGGATCGCCCCACTGGACATCCAGACACCGATCTCGAGCTCGACGCCTGCTTCCAGCGGGGTTGCGTTCGTCGACAGGCCAGGCTCTGCCAGCTCTGTCGCAGACCTGTCAGGGTGGCGCCTCGCGAAGACACCCTCCTCCTGCCCGTTGCGTGCTTCCCGCGCCGTCGTCGCCTTCCGCGAAAACGCGATTGTATCTAATCTTGCGCATCACAACGCACGAAGGCTCCCTGAGCGCGAGCGATCCCACAGAGAAGCCGCAGACGACGCGTGCTTCCCCCGTCGTCAAGTTTATCGAACGTCAAGTTTGCGTGCGCGTCTGGCGAGCCCGCATCGCACTCGTCTCTCGCCATCCATCGCGGGCTTCCCTTCCCTTCCCAAGCCCTCCTTCCCAGCGCGGCCGTGCCTCGTTCCCGCAACGTCGCGTCCACCCTCGATATTTCGCCCTCCGCGCTCGTTAGATGTTTGGATGTTTCCTATGGCACAACGAACACGCGACTGCGTCCGAAAGGCCCAGACCGCCTCAGCGTCTTCATGCACGACGCAAATGTACATTATCGCGCGCTCGCCTCCTCTATTCCCCAAGCGCGAGCTCACGGTCATTTCGCCTCCGCCGACGCGAGATCTGCACACACCGGGCTGTCGATGACTGGTCCTTGCCAGCTTCCTGCGGCTCATCCTCAGAAGCCGCGTCGCGGGCCTCGAACTTCTTCCAATGCGCCATCCCAGCCTCTGGCGTCATCGATGCATCGGGCTCCCTCCGATGGCGTCGCCCGCGCCGCCTGCAGCTGTCGTGCCTGTGTCCTCACAGGGCCCATCACCCGCGCTGTTGCGGTGTCGACCGACTGATGCGCGGGCCACGTTGCTTTGAGTTGGGCCTCCGGTCCCGCGCGTTGCCGTCCTCTAAGCTTACTTACCCGGTGGCACGCAACCAACCCCGACAGGAGCGCGCACCCGCGAATGGCACTCGCGCTGCAGTCTGCACCTCGTCCAGCGCGATGCAGGGCGCACGACGGGCTGCGAGCTCGCGGTGGTTTCATTGGGCCGCGCGGGCGCTGACGGTAGCCTGGAGAGCTCTCTCTCTCTCTCGATGCGCGCTCTCCTCCAATAGCTTCCAGCGGGCCCCAGCAGTTCCACCGTGTCGCGCGATCGCACGGCCGTTGTGGTTTTTTTTGCCTCACGCGGCGGTCTGCTGACGGCCCACGCCGCCGCGCCTGTACGGCATGCGAACTCTCTCTGGCCGTCGCTGGACGGTTCGAATGATATAGTTGCCGAAGGGCAGCTGTCGAACAGTGCTCGTGCTACCTACATATCAATATATACGGCACGCCCCACGCACCCCCGCTGCGCGTTTGGCGATATCGACGCCCTTCCGATCGAGCGGGCGCACTTCGACGCGGTTATGTCGGTAGCTATCGTCGCGCTCCCAGCAGCTCGCCCACACATGATCCTGATCCGGGTCCAGTGGCACTTCAAGCTTTCCGACGAATCCGATTTACGCACGCTTTCGTCGCGAACGAACTCTCTCTAGCTCCCGACCTCTCCCGAACGACCGTTAGACTCGCCCCCGCACCCTGAAGCTTCCTCCCCCAGCAACGAACACGAACACGAACACGAACACGAACACGAACACGAATGCGAACGGCCTTCGCGCTCTGCAATCTGCAATCGATGCGCTTCCTGCACGGCACGCCCCCGTCCTCGGCGACCTGCCTGCCCGACGCGGACGTCGCCGCGCTCAGCTGTCCACGCTCTGCCGGCGGCACGGCGGCGCGACTTCTCAGAACCGCACCCTCTTCCCGTGCGTGCCACACCGCCGCTCAGTTCTTGGAGGAGCCCTCCTTACGTCTTACGAGGTGCGGTCGCGATAACGGTCGTGTGCGGTGGTGGCCTGCACGGTCGACGGTGACTATGTACAGTCGATGAACGGTGAACCTCGAGCGTTTTGGACCTCGAAGAGTCGGAAGCAGACGCGTCCGCGAGCGTGATTAGCGTGATATTCGACCGTGGTCACTGTACGCGAGATGCGCTGCACGGGCAAGCCGAATATCCGTCGCAAACCGTATAAACCTGGAATCGGATCGCAGTTCGCCATCGCAAGCTTGAGAGGCTCGCGGAACCAAAAGTCGAACCGTCGACGCGAAACGGCAACAAAACATCTTCCGCCATCGCGTGCCAGAGCTTGTGGCCACGTCGCGGCGCACATGGTGGCGATCAGCCCTGACGGTCTCGCGTGCGTACGACACGCGCGGAAGTATAAAGTTTGAGTGCTGATCGCCTGCAGCGCATCTCGTCGCTCGATGGCCCCCACTGGGCTGCGCGTTGCCATCCTGCAAAATTGACCGTCCATCTCTCTCATCTCTCATGATGCGCCGATGCACCGACAGGGACGACCTCTTTCTCAACATTCAAGTAGTCGAGTATACAACAGGGGCGATGCCACACATGTATGTCGGGTACTCATTCAGCTCGAGACGAGCGCGGCGACGCCAGGGGAAGCCGTCCCACACACCTCCGACGCAGTCACGTCCCCACCTCCGGGTCCCCATGGACTTTCTGGTCGAGAGAGAGCGTTACGCCTGCGGCGTTCGCCGGGCGCGTGCCCCGCGTTTCGCATCGCAAACTATGCATGAGTAAAGCGGTGAGAAAGCGCGAGCGGGAACATGCAAGACATTCCCGCGTGCGGACTGTCAGCAAGCGACCTGCTAGGGTTCGCCATGCGTGGTGCCAGAAGCGGGAAGCTCGGGGGATGTGCTGTGGCCGAGAGAACATAAGCCGCGGTTCGCCAAACTCAATAACGGTCCTGCTGACTCGCGATCGCGCTCACGAGTTCACGGACTCTCAGCGTGTAGACTGCAGCCAGGGCCTCATCTGCCCCTAGGGGTAACGTCATGTCTTTGTCGAGCCTCGGGTCGTGGCATTGATATGACAGCGGAATGAGCTGCAATTAGCGTCGTGTGCGTGCGGCCTTATCTGCGGTCGCCAGCGGATGACTTGATGGTTCAGCAAGATACGATGCCAGGCCGAGCGCTCCGAGGCGGGGGGTGTCGAGATTCGAGTGTTTTGATACAGCGGTGATGAAACATGCGTACAGATTTTCTTCCTGTAAATGACTACTCCCATTGGGTCTCCGACTCGCAACTGAAAGCCTCTTCTCGCAACCTTCTACTACTGTCTATCCCCGGTGGCGGCGCACCCACTGTTACGCCCTCTGCGGACATTGAAGGGTGCCAAGGAGAACGATCACCGCCAGAGGCCGCGAGGCGTCTCCAATGCTACGGCCGCCGCGTCAATCACTCCACAGCCTGGACACCGTCGTACGCAGGTAACCTTCTGCAGGCCTCAGCCCAGTCGATAGAGCCGCTCACGAGTTCGATGACGGTGTCGATGACCTCGTCGATGGAACCAATGAGCTGCCCGGTCGTGTCGCGTTCCCTGCGAGGCAACCCCAAAGCCAATGAGCACATGTCAGGGCGACAAGATAGCAGCCCCCCATTCCCCTGGTGCGGCGGGGCACGACGACGCCACAGCGTGACCGTGCTGATCGCGCAGTCCCGCGGAGAGGACTGGGAACGAGGAAGACTAGAACGCGACACTCACCGGAGGGTCATCGTGCGGTTTTGGACGGCTGGAACATGAGAACGGCGCAGACATGAGCTCTCGGCGGCAAGCAGGTGACGCAGGCGGCTGTAGGACAAGGACGTACAAGCAAAGTCAAGGGTGAGGCCGTAGGGAGTGCCAAGCTCGTCGTTGCGCGCATAGCGCTTGCCGATGGACGTATTAGAGTCGTCGACGCGCGAGAACACGCCAGCCTTGCGCAGTTTCGTCGCTGGGAATGAGGGCGCACGCAATTAGCATTGAGACAGGTAGGAGGAACAGGCGCCGTGTGGGACAAAGGACGGGGCAGGTGACCCAGCCAAGTAGCGAGCAAGAATACACTTACAGACTTCGCGCACAAGCGGGTCAAATTCTGTCTTCGCGCTGAGAGGCACAATCAGAACCTTGGTGGGGGCGACGACAGCCGGCAGGGACAGAACCTGGGAAACAGCGGGGGTAGAACAATCGGGGTCAGCAGGTCGCGGCCATGCGCACAGGGTAGGAGCGAACGAAGAAGGCGCACCCCGCGCTCGACGTCCTGTTCTCGACTCCAGAAGCTGTGCTCGAGCAAGACGTATAGAATGCGGCCTAGACCGAAGGAGGGCTCGATGACGTTCGGTGTAAACTCGCGAACTGCGTAAGGGGACGGATCAGCTGACACTGCGCTCCGCGCGACGGGTGTACGTGCGCGGCTCACTGGATTGTTTGAACGTCTTCTTCTCGATGGTCAGAAGGTCTGGCGTGAGCTTGAATTCCCTGCCATCGGACGAGGTCACGGTCGTCGACCTGCGGAAAAGGGACAAGGTCGTGTGAGCAACGGCAATACAAGCGATAGTCGCCGGGAGTGCATGCAGAACGAGCACTCCTCACCCCTGCGCGAGCTCGCCCTGGAGCTTCGCCAGCAAAGCCTCGTCCAAGCCGCCGACAAGTGTCTGGATCACAGCGGAGTCCTTCCCGAACGTCTGCCCAAACGTCCTCTTGTTGAACTCCGCGACCAGCTTCTCGGTGACGATCGGCTCCTTCAGCGCCTGGCGCACGACGAGCGGGTGCCCCGTCTTCGCCGAGTGCACGGACAGGTCGTACGCCGCGCGGTCCGCGCACCCCACGCACTCCGTCCACCCGTACGAGTTCTGGATCTCGGCGTCCCAGCAGTCCGTCGCGTAGTGCGCCATCTCGTTCGCCATGTGCTGCCGGAAGCGCAGCCGCGCGGGGTCGATCCCGATCTTGAGCAGGAACTGGTTGATGCGCGCGAGGAAGTAGCCCAGCGTCTCGTTCGCGACGACGCCCTTGTCGACCGCGTCGCCGATCGTCATCCGCGTCACGCGCGTGCTGCCCGCCGCCTGCGTGTCGCGGTCAAGCAGATCGAGCGCGACGGCGCGCACGTCCGCGAACCGCTCGTGCCGCTTGTCCTCCGGGTCGACGAAGTGCTCGATCTCGGCCATCGTGAACTCGCGCACGCGGAGGAGCCCCGCGCGCGGGGAGATCTCGTTGCGGAACGAGCGCCCGATCTGCGCGGATGCGAACGGCACGCGGCCGTTGTTGAACTCGAGCAGGCGCGAGAAGTTGAGAAAGTGGCCCTGGGCGGTCTCCGGGCGCAGGAAGCCGGGGTGCTGGCCAGTGGGCCCGATGCTGCTCGCGAACATCAGGTTGAACTGCTGCGGCTCGGACACCTCGTTGCCCGTGTCGGGGTTCGTGATGTTGTGCTTCTTGCAGAGCGCGCCGAGCTCGGGCCCGGAGTAGTTGTCGAGCTGTCAACGGAACGGAACGAGTGTGAGAGCTCCGGGCCTCCGAGGTGGTTCGACGTCCCGCGGACGCGCGGTGGACTGACCTGCGCGAGAATCGTCTCATACTCCACGACCTGCTCGTCCGACAGCTTGACGGGCGCGGCCTTGGCTTTGTCCTTCTTTTTCTTCTTCTTGTCGTCCTCCTTTGCAGGTTGCGCCGCGAGGCCGCGGGCCTCTTTGTCGCCAGCCAATCGTGCCTCCAGGACGTTGCCGACGAGGTGGTCCGCACGGAGGACTTCGCCGGTCTTCAGGTCCTTGACCATCCAGTCGGCGAACCGGGCGACGTGGCCAGACGTCTCGAACACCGGAGCGGGAGTCATGACAGTCGTGTCGACCTCGAGCATGTGCTCTTCGACAATAAAATGCTTCCGCCATTCCGCGATGATATTGCTCTGGAGCGAAGAACCGGGGGGACCGTAGTCGTACAAGCCGGCAACACCTGTTGTGAGCTATGTCAGTAAATGGATGACCACACAATTTGGAGTATCTATACAGAAGATTGAAGCAACAGTATACGCTGTCTCTGATCACATCACCATGCTGGATCGATACACCTCATCTCTGTCCACCAAGTATTCTATAGTGGCCAGGAAGGCAAGTTCGCGCACACACTCCTGCCAGCATAACCAGTGCATGAGTACTCGGCCTCACCGACGCTCATCCCACCAAGAGACTGTGAAACCCATGGCCGACTTAGAGATGCCGACTAATCGTCGGACTATGGCTCACGTCGATCGGTCCAGATTACATGGAGGGTGACGTGGGTAATGAGACATCGTAGATGTCCTCTTTGACGACTTCGAATAGAGGTGGGCCACGTAGCAATGCCGGGGTGGGAGACAGAATGAAGGATAGAGGAGGACAGCAGCTCGACGATGCTACTCGGATCGCAGTCAGATACATAGGATGGCTGGCGAAGAAGAGCAATTGGGGGCAGCGTGCTTTTTGCTCGCGGACGATTGATGATACTCTGAAAGAGGAGGAATGTTGGCCTCAACACTGTGGGCGGTGTCGCCAAAGCAGCTTGTCTTGCTTGTGCACTGCCATGCCGCTGACTATCGTGAAATCGAGCAGGAGACACTGACACAGAGCTGCGGTAGATAGGCTGCGGTAGATAGGCTGCGGTAGATAGGCTGCGGTACACAGACGAGGTGTTGCTTTGGCATCTTCACTATTGTATGGACGAGTTCATCGGGGCCCCCAGACAGACTGCACCGACGGATAGCCTCCTTCAAACTCGCATGTACCACGCGTCGCCAGCCCCAGCTCCAAGCCAGTAATAAAGTGAGGAAGACTTGATGGCTGTTTAGAACACTCACCGCCATAGATCTCAAAAGCGGGTGCGTAAAAGAATCTGCGATTGAGCAAAGCCTCAAACCGAGCCTTGTCGAAGGGATGTGCAGTTTTGTTGACCGGGAGGTTGGCCATGTCTAGCTGAGTGTGTATACGAGTGGGAAGTTGAGTGTGCCTCAAGCCGAGGGGGATGCCAGGGGGAGAGTATGTACAACAAGGACGAGAAAGAAGACGAGGAGCGAGAAACCGCATCCAAGGACCGATCTGGGGACTGACTCGGACCCAAGCAGAGGCTGATCAGGATAAAGCGACGCGTGACCCATTTTTGCCTGCAAGTTACCCTTGTGACGGACGCGTTAGCGTGACGGGCTAAGTGTCGTAAGCCGCGCTGAGCAACACGTTAAGTATGGACTGTTATAAAGTGCTTCTTATCAGGCCCAGGAAGCATCAACACTCGATCAACAACACGGTTACCCGCAGTGGTGATAGTGCAAGGATTTCCTATGCTGGCCTTGCCCACCTCAAGCCAAGCATCGGCAAAATGACTAATCTGAAATTCCAGTTACCCTGGTCACCGCCAAAACGCGTGTACCGCGCTCACCCGTCGCCGTCGATCGGTCTCGACCTCTTACTTATAGCGACTGCCAGTGCACGCGGCTCGTAAGTAGTGTCTTTTACACCCCACTGCAGATCCTTTCACGACGTCTCCCTGCATGCAGCCTAACCTCTGAGTGTTGCTTTCCTGTCGCTCTCTCTCTCCTACATTCTCTTTCCCGGCACCATGGAATCCTCTGCGATGTACGCCGTCGACCCGTTTGCGCCGTCCAGCGGCGGCGGCGCATTCAGAAGGCTCCTCAGTGCGGTGCTCGCCACCGCCGTCTTCCGCTGCTGGCCGCTCCTTCTCTTCTTCTCTGGCTGGGCCGTCGCCGTAACCGTCATCAGTCACAGCGTCCACAGCCTGGCTATCTCGCCGACGCTCCTGACAGTGTGAGTGCTAGCTCTGCTCGGCCTCAGCGCAATGCGCAGTAGTATCGCACACGACCAATTGCTGCTGTCGAAACCTAGTCTCGGTCATCGTCCATGTGATTAACTTCGCTTGTGCAGCATCGGTACCGTGCTCGGTTTCGTCGTATCGTACCGCACGACTGCCAGTTTCGAGCGGTATAATGAGGGACGGAGGCTCTGGTCGCAGATTGTCCTCGGAAGCCGCACTCTCGCGCGCACGATCTGGTTCCATGTCCCCGGTGAGTCGCCTGCCCGCTGTACTATTCAGATGTCGTGCGTCCTGAACGTGTCTATCACATGTCATCGTGTGGTCGAATTGCCGCGCGTGCAGAGACGATGCCTTCCGCCAAAGACGACCCATCGACGCTCGAGCAGCGCAAGGCGCGCGTGCTCATCGAAAAGAAGACCGTGATTAACCTCATCGAGGCCTTCGGCGTCGCCGTCAAGCACTACCTGCGCGGAGAAGAGGGGGTCTACTACGTCGACCTCTACCACCTCGTCAAGTACCTCCCCTCGTACGCCCTCCCCCCGGGCATGCCGTCGCTCGTGGACGTCACCTCCGCTACGTCAGACGGGGCATCCACCCATTCCCCGCTCCGCCACCGCGGCGACAGCTCTGCGCCCTACCCTTCCGACCTGGAGCACGCGACGACGGACTTGCCGCCCCCGTCCCCGGTGAACGCGACGCACCAGACTGGCACACTTCCGTTCCCCGCGACGAGCCCACGCAAAGTCAGCGTGCAGGCCGATCTGCCGATGCCCCGCCTGCAGCTCAACGGCCGCTCGAGGACGATCGACGAGAAGCAGTCGAGGTCGTTTGACGAGAAGGACAAGGCGTCGACGTACTCCGGGAGGGCGGGTGGCGACACCGCGGACTTCCTCTTACCCGCGCGGATGCCCCCGAAGTACCACCTGCTGGACCTCTTCCCGTTCTCGTTGCTGGTCGGGTACCTGACCAAAAGGGGCAAGGAAGTCAAGGTGAGCGGCGCGTCATCGTGTGCGCGTGCGGTGGCTTCCGAAGGCTAAGGCAGTCGACGCTCTTAGGGCAAGAAGGCTGCGCGTGTTCGCGCGAAGCTCCGGAGCCGCACTGTCACGCACAATCTCCCGCTGGAGATCTCGCTGTACCTGGTCAGTAGGATATGACCGTGCGACCGCACGCAACGTTGTTGACGTGGGATGATCGCAGAGCTCGTACATCGCGGCGCTGCAGGACCGGGGTGCGGTGCCTCCGCCCACTGCCAGTGCGTGTCTTGGTGATATCCGTCATGATGAGAGCTTGGCTTACCGTTCGGGATAGCCAACCTGCTCAACGCCCTGAACCAGCTTGTTGATGCGTTGACGGGTCTTGAACGTATCTTGACGACTCCCATCCCGTTCTCGTGCGTCATCCCGACGTGTGATGATGTCCATGTCTGAGCCACTGACCTCGTTTGTTCAGGTACCGAGTTCATTTGTGGACTGTGGCCGTCCTATACTGCCTGCTCCTGGTAAGATTCATGCCAAGCCACCGTAACATAGCGGGTTTAATTATTATTATTACAGCCCTTCCAGATCTGGGCAACCTTCAAGTGGCTGACCATCCCTGCGACCGCGCTGGCGGTACGTAACGCTCTGATTCTGATGCATTCGTCAACAATCGGTGGTTCTGATCCTGCCTTGCATCTGTCATGCGACAGAGCTTCATCTTCTTCGGCTTCTTGGTGGCCGGCGAGGAGATCGAAAGTACGTACGCTCTTGATCGCGCGCAATCGGACTCAATTTAATGCTCGACGAACCTTGCCAGATCCCTTCGGTGAGTTCCCTCTGCCTGTGAAATGCGGAACGGGCATCCGCTGACCACAGTGCGATAACGCCAAGGTTACGACAAAAACGATCTCGTAAGTCTCTCTGCGCATCGTGTCCGTGGCATACAGACAGACACTCACGCCTCTCATTGCCCACCCCGCAGAACCTAGACCACTTCACGCACAACATCATCCGTACGTGTCTCCCGGCATCTCTCGTTACGGCACGTCGCAGGGCGCTGATGGCGTGCGTGTTCTGATCACAGGCAACGAGCTCCGAGCGATCACGGCGCTGCCGGCACCGCACGTCGAGAGCTGGGCGTTCTCGTCGTTCAACGACCAGATCTTCACGAAGGACGAGCGCATCACGCCCGACGAGTGGATGCAGCGCGGCGTCGGGCCTATCCGGTCTGCGCTCGCTACCATGTGAGCTGCGGGCCTTTGGCCTTAGTTGCGGTTTCATTCTTCGGGGAGGGGGGGTGCATTTAGGCGGATGGTGGGGAAAGAAATGAGCGCACGGACTTGGTAAAGCACGCTGCATGCATGCATATACATATTGGATTATTGGAGGGGCCCTGCATTATCTATATTGGGCTCCGTGGCTAGTTGCTCTGCATTTTTCACCATGTTCATGTTGCATTGACGTAGATAATTGGACTCGCATACACACTCACCCGCGCTTTCGTCGTTATTTAGATCGCATATCATTGCAAACCATCATATCCTCTTTGCATTGCATGTCTATGACGGAAGACAAACCGGCGACCGGGTGGACCACAAAGGCGCGTCATGCGCGCACATGTGACCGCGCATCCGGAAATGAAATGGGCGCTTGTATACCCTGTCTAAGCGGTGGTGTTCAGCTCATGAGTCTCAACTCCGTTCCTCCTCTCGACGATGACCGTCCATTCCGCGGATGGCACACATTGTATGGAGGTGGCTCTGCGTGCGCAACGACGGAAGGTGGGTCATGGCCACAACGAGTATATGAACCTTATGTGCTGCTGCCGCAGCATGGTGGTTCCGAGTATCGCAGCATTGGACACTTGGGCTCTCCTTGTATGTTGACCACCTTTCGTATGTGCTCTGCTTGTCTTCCATTCAGGATATGCGCGTCGGTGGTATGGATACCAAGGACGACAGGTGAGTCGGTGAGGTACCAGGACGTTGTAGGAGGATGGTAAGGACGTCCACAATACAGCCCTACTGTCCCTGATGATGACTGACCACTCGATGGAACTAGATTTCGGTCCGCCCGCGACATGCATTGGAGCCGATCATATCCACGAAAGTGCGAAGTCGATTGGGGCCCCGTGTAGATGTACGCTTCTACCCAGGGCCCCCTGTTGCGCGTGCCCGCGCTAGCAAGCGCAGAACATCGAGGGGCGCAAACCTGTTCTACCAAGATCAATCCGACTACACAGGCTCCGAAGTTCCCTCCAGGCGTCCAGCACCAGAAGACGATGCTTGTGGCGCTCGAGGACAATGAAGGGTCGAAACTACGTGCGTATTTTGTCCGTGGGACCATTCTTGGGTCCCTTTATGCTGTCTACTGAACGGTTCCGAACACGTCAAGCTCTGCATGCAGATTGTTTTCCGCGCCTTGTGTGACTCTGGGTGACTTAGAGCAGAGCACAGGACCCATTGTCTAGATGCCGGATCTTCGCCTCCTCTTCCGAGCTCCACTCCCATAGTCTGTCCCACAAAAGGCCTTTCCGGACCTACAACCGATGCAATCCATGGATATCGATCCGGGTGCATGTCCTCCACGATGTCTTTGGCAAGGAAGCCGCGGTGAATCGCCCGGGGCCTGCGGAGCGCAGATTACCAAATGCGCTAGGGGTAGTAGTAAGCGCCGGAAGCTATGCGGGCTGACTCGGCGGTAGTTGGTCTCTCAGACCACTCCTACTTAACCGTCCGCACGACCGCCACGCTCTCTTGTACTTCACCTCTTTTTCTTTCGTTCTGTCTGCCCCTCCGCGTTCAATATTTATGACACAGTCTGTCACCGAATCGTCTATCTCCCCTGGCCCGCTCAGTCCCTTCTCGACGTACTCGGCCGCGAGTGGGATCACTTCCGATGGTGAGGGATCTCCGCAATCGTCCACACGTCCGCTACCATCGTGTCCTGAACGATCGTTCGCAGATGCACCCGACCTTGGCGCATTTGGCCCTGTCTTCCGGGCATTAACCAACCTACAACAGCGCGTGGGACTGAATGGCGTGGACGTGCGAAGTGCCACACCGACCTCCTTCGCCCTGTCCCAGTCCGACGATTCCGACCCGCTCCAAGGACCCTCATTATGGTCTTCGCAGAGGCAAGTCACCACATATCTCACAACTTCATTGCCCGGCAGTCCCGTCCGCGGACGCTCTTCCCTACCCTCTGAGACCGACGACACGGCGTCAGACTACGATGAAGGCACGGAGCTCGAGGTGCCTATAGAGGACGAAGTCACTATAGACCGTCCTTCGCTTGGATACCTCGACGAAGCCTTGACGTATTTGGCCGCTGAGCGGGAGAAACTTGTCGCCAAGCGAGAGCTACGCGGGAACAGCTCGACGACCTCCGATAGTCCTTCTCAGCTTCTCGTGCCCAGTACAGTCCGCCGGAAGAGGCGTCGAAAGCGCACACGCTCAGCACGCAGGGGTGGCATGGAAGACGAGGTACCCATGGAGACAACCACGGGAGGAGTCGATGGGGTTGATGAGGCCAGTGCTGATAACGAAGACGGTGACACCTCTTCCTCCTCCCTTGACCCATCCTCTTCGCCTCCGAGGTACAAGACCATGCCCAGCACACCCGCCGTGTTCCGCAAAGAGAAGCAGAAGCAGCGGGCGCGCGCGGGCCAGAACCCACGCCTGCACCACAGCAGGTCTACACCCAGCCTACACGTTACGACGAAGTCCTTCGACGCCCGCACGATCCAGCTCCGGACTCTAGCACACAAACTCAGATTACTCTTCCCTTCGGAATCCCAGGCACTCGCAGCTGTCCTTTCACGAGACTTCGCTTCGCAATCGACATTTGCCGATCCTCGCGGTCCTGAACCACAAGTCGAGGACACCCTCATCCATGTTTTCATTGATCAGTGCGTCCCTTCATATCGTCTCGCTTCCCTATGTTCCCACGCTCATCTCCCTCTTCATCTCAGCTCGAATATTCTTATCGGATTCATTTCCTATGTCAAGAAGCACCTACATCATGTCGCCCGCAAGATCAAACAGACACACCTATCCCACGCGGCCCTCGCTCTCGTCCTGGAGCGCGGGCGTCCTGTGACGCGGCGCGTGCTCGTCACGTCCTCGCCACTCTACCAGCCCATGCACACTGCTGAGGATCTTGGATATGAGGTGCGCATCTACGCGCGCGTCCCGGACACCGGTGACGGCGCGGACCGTCAGCTACATTCGAGTCCGCATACCCCTGGGCACGCGCGCAACAACAGCCGCGGCCAGAACAATCATGCTAGTGCGGAGGCGGGTCCCTCGCGTGTGGCGAGGGGCCGTCCCCGTGCGTACACGGCGCGCGGGCACGTACACAAGACGTCCGTCGGAGGCGGGAACGGAACGTCGACGGAGTCGGACCAGGGCCCGAATGGGACGTCGGGAAGCAACGCGACACGTGTGCGGTACCGCGAGCAAGGCGTGGACGAATTGCTGCAGCTGAAGCTACACCAGGCAATCGTCGACGTCGACGTCGTCCCCACCGGGGGGACCATCGTGCTCGCGACGGGAGACGGGAACGTGGGTCAGTTCAACGAGGATGGGTTCCTCGGTTGTGTGCGCACAGCGCTGAAGAAGGGCTGGCGCGTCGAGCTTTATGCGTGGGAGGGCGGCTTGAGCCGGGCGTGGTCGCGCGAGTTTGGGGAGAACGAGCGGTTCAAGATCTACATGCTCGACGCGTACGCGTCGGATCTGTTGGAGATCCCGGAGAGCTATACTGGAGGGCATTGACTGCTGAGGGCCCGGGCGCTGACAGCTGGCGTTATGCTTTGAGCCGGGGTTGTCAGTGCGGATATGTGTGTGGACGTTACTTTGTGCTTGGGTGGAGATGAGGATATCCCATCGTGTACGATAGTGTTGCGTGGAGTCGTTGAAGTTTGTCAAAACATCGCTGTGCTGCACAAGGACTCGGTCGTATTGTACTTCATCTATGTACAAATATTTCATACAGCTGGAAGCAAATAATGTGTACGAGTGATTCTCATATATGTCCCAGTGCTCTCCACATAATCATGGCGACCTTGACAATCTCAGATCATGCCATCTAAGGGTGCTTCAGATTGCCAAGCGCGTACACCGGAGGATCGAATCGCTAGCGCTCTCATCGATACACGTTGCACGCGTGTCGCAGAACTTGGCCATCGATGTCTCCCGATCCATTACTATCCTCAAGGTAAGTATGCCTTTCAAAATACTGTTTGTGACCCCGTTTGTCCGCCGTGGTGACTCAGGGTGACTCTCGATCTCTCACAGTGTGCGTCTGGATCCTAAAACGTGTATGATTCGCCCGGTTCTCACAACTATCAATTGGCAATGAGTGGATGCCATCGCGGTATGAGGCCGCCTTCCCTTGCTTTTTAGTCCATTGCGTCTTCCGCTCCCCCCAAGACATAGCTGCCATGGCTACCACCACCACCGGTACACCCCTCACCGAGCACACTGGCTCCTCGTCGAGCTTGAAGCTCCTGTCTCGCTTTAGCTTGCCTCGGACGACCCACTGTCAGCCGATGCGTGCGTTTCTGCTCGCTGGGGGCGAGTGGTTGGTGGCCATCGCAGACCTCAATCCCCGGTATCCGCAAGAGGGTCCAGACTGTACTGGGATTTCCTTATGGGACCTACGCGACCTCTCGAGTCCACGTTGCGTCGCCGAAGCACGCAAACAGGCAGTGCATCGACCATTCGCTGCTGCCGAGGTGGACAAGAAATCCGGCCACGTGAAAGTGCTGCTTGGCTACGACCACCTGGAATGGTAAGACGCATGTCCGTCCCGATGACTCCCCTCCGGATAGTGCTAACAACATCGTTCGGTTATGCAGCGGCCAAGTCGCTGCGTACGATTTCTCATATGAGGCTGCATCCGGAGAACCCAGCCCTATCGTGTATGAGATCCCTTCGCACCCGGACCACGCAGAAGGCAGCTCCTTGATACGTTTGACCAATGGCGGGGACATATTCGCCTGCGTAGTACAGGATTACTCCCGGCTAGAGGAGTTCCGCAATAATCCAGAGGCCCAACTCAAGCCTCTTGTTCCTCCGGCCGGTGTAGATGAAATCTACTTGGTTCACATGCCCACGAATAAGGCACAGTGGCTACATTCCCGACACCTCTCTGTGAGTCGTCTATCGTTGCCATCACATTTTCATCGCAAGTGGACCTGATCATGGACCTGCCTTGGTTCTGACGACAGTCTTTCCACCGTGTCCGGGTATTCATTTGTGACGATCACATATACCTTCTAGGCCGTACACCGACCACTTACGTACTACGCCATTACCGTTTCTCTCCATCAATACTCTTGGATAGCATCGACGACACTCACCTCGATCTTGGGGAGCTCCTGGCCGAGTACGAAAGTCCGCCTCTATCGGACCCAAGCATTCCGTGGGGATCTTGCGACTCCGAAGACGTCTTCCTGGACCCTACATCCCATGCCTCCGTTCTTGCGGCCCGTCACTGGTTCGCAGGAGGTTACTACATCCGCTTTCCTCTCCAGGGAGAGGCGTCCGAAGTGCCGGAGATCGTCAGCCTCGAGCCCGAGACCCATCTGCCTGATAACGCGACCTTCTTCCCGAGGTGGCTCGGGCGCGACCAGGCCTTGATGTACTCCTCAGACGACTGCTTCGCCAACCAGGACAGGCTCTTCCGCCTGTCATTCTCACACTCTGACTTCAAGGGGCGGCAGTCAGTCAGCGGTATCGCTGTGCCTAGGCCGAGCACAGTCAGCCGAGAGGATTTCAGTTGGTTCCCTCTCAGGCAGGAGAATCAACTCATGCTGTTTGGGGACCCAGCTGCTGTCACTTTAGACGAGGAGTCCGGGCGCATCTGCCTTCTTCTTCACTATGGGGAGGGGCTCATCTTATCTCGAAGTTTGTCCGTCTAGGCTTACTTCCTAGCTTTTTGCACGCAATAGAAGCGACGAGAGCCTTGTAGACAATCAGTGCAGTGGTTCTCGTCCGAGCCTTGGATATTGCTATGATCTGTGGGTACGCTTGCCCCAGATCTGCTCCTTGTGAGTCCCTTCCCTGGATCCTGAGTCATCCAAGTCATCTATTTGTGAACGCCAAGCAATATCCGATAATGACGGTGCTTCTACGGCTGTTGACGTCGCTTGCGACAGAGAGATGCGGACGGACCCAGACACATCCCCAACTATATTTCACAATTTGCACCGAGTTCCTGGCTTTGGGCTGGGCGAATCCCACCGATGTCGAAGTCTGCCGGAATGTGACGTTTGCCTTTGCCTGATATTGGTCCCCACAGCTTGCTCGCAGCCGTTGTGCATCGGACGGATGTGATGAGTCTTACCGGCATAGGGCTGCCATGTGCGTTTGTCTATGTTGTGATTATCCGATGCTGACTCCGCATCATCGGGCACACCAGTATGCCTCACTTAATTCCCGGATGATCCGGTCTATAGGACACACAAATGACAGCTTTAGCGTCGGAAATTGATCCTTGCATGTTTCACATGTCATTCCGTTGTATGTGTCGAACGCTAGCTCTAACTTCCATTCAGCAATGAACGTGGTTAACCCAGAGCGAGACATCCATTGATAGCCTATCACCATGCCCACATTTTACTTCTGTCTTCCGCAGGTAAGCCCCCTTTACCAGTCACATATCGATTACTATTGATTCAAGTGAGTCCTTAGGCTGCGTAGCATGACCCCTGCCGACAACCTGTCACCTGAAGTAGGTGAAACAATTCGTGGTCTCGGCTTGAGACAAAGGTCCCATAGAGAGATGGCGAGCTTCTAAGGAACCGCTCATACCGGCGACAGCGGACGAAGGGTCTTTCAGGAATGGACAACAATACACTGAACGACGCGCTTAGGCGTATACGCAACTCTTGGCGCAGCATCGGTACAGGTTTAGCCAGGAAGCTATATAAGTGTCGCCTTGGGCCTCTGAGGTAGATCAGTATATCCAATACTCTCACTTCAACACTCGCAGTCGTTCTCAACAGTCACCATGAAGTTCACTCTCACCGCCGCCTTCGTTTCCACTATCCTGCTCGGTGTCACTGCTCTTCCTCAGCCCGATGCACTCCGCCTCCAGGTACGTGCGATAGTATATCTGACTCGTTCCTATCTAATTTATGACCGCACACAAACAGCGTCGCACTTGCGACTTTCCCACCGTTCCTCTCCTCCGTGCCTACAGTCCCTCCGCCACGGACCACTTCTACACCACCAACGCCTCTGAGATGAAGAATGCGGTGACCAACCTGGGCTTCCATAAAGAAGGCAACGCAGCGATCGTTCATCCCGACCAGACCCCGATCACCATCCCGCTCTACCGCCTCTACAGCCCTTCGGCTACCGACCACTTCTACACTACCTCGGCCGGCGAGCGAGACAATGCCGCCAAGAACCTCGGGTTCGTCAAAGAGGGCATCGCCGCCTACGTGTACGAGACGCAGTTGTGCGATACCGTGCCACTGTATAGGATGTACAGCCCGTCGGCCAAGGACCACTTCTACACGACCAACGCGGCGGAGAAGGACAATGCTGTCAACAAGCTGGGATACACTTACGAAGGGATTGCAGCCTATGTCAACCCTCAGCCCTGAAGTGAGTTTGTGTGGTTGGACCGTAGTCGCGCTCTAACGAGATGTGGATTCCGTAGATCTCTTCGTTTCTATCCCAGCTAGCAACGACATGTGCCGTGACAAACGGTCAGGCTACGTGGACTCGGAGGAGCGCTGGCTTTGAATGTGATGCTAATTATTCTAATTCGTCGCTCCCTTGGACGCTTCATGGTCTACATCTCGATAATCATATTTTGCCTAATTCAGCTGTCTCAGCATCTTGATCATTCGTGCATGAAGAATAGTGAACCCACCCCCCATCTCCGAATGCTTAGAGTCGAGAACTCATAAAGGCCGACGTGGAATGTGCACCTGGAGCATCCAGTACAGCCGGTCATCGGCTTGGACGTCCATCCAAAAAGACAATCTCCTTCCGTCTCCTCAGATGGGAGTGTTCGCTGTGGCGGACCAATATTGCCTTTATGAAATCATCTCTGATTGGGCCGCCGAGATTGTAAGCGCTCTGGTGGTCTCGCATCCAGACGTATGGGTGTTACACCCGCACCCCACCACCGCGGTCACCCAGACGTCTGGGGCAGTTTGATAGAGAGGTCCTACCTCCCCCCTATTTCAAATTCCCGAGCCCGCGTAGATGAGATAGCTTGCGCCCTTACATGTCCAGGCTCCGATTAGCGCCCGTGAGGATTGACCGCGACCGTGTTGTCCAGAAGAAATCACATTGAATGGCAGGGGCACCAACTAATGGAAGGGATGAGCTCTCAATATTGAATTATGTATGAGCAGAAAAGGAGCTCTCTGGACAAACACAGTATTTTCTCGCCTGCAGCTATCAGCTTATAGTCACAAATTCCTGTGGTGCCAAGCAGATTGCCCTGTCACAGGCGCAAAACCCAATGCAAAGCTATCCCTTGGGGGCAATTCACTCACGAGTTCTATCCTCAACACATCTACTGCAATTCATGTCAAAGTGAGGGGTTCTACTACCAGTTCTACAGCTTGCAAGGCGACCGGACTGCTCATCACAGCGCTTGATCATGGAGCCTGGACATGTAAGCGCGCAAGCTATCTCATCT
>NW_006766888.1:1300155-1324630 GCF_000275845.1 Dichomitus squalens LYAD-421 SS1
TCCGATTAGCGCCCGTGAGGATTGACCGCGACCGTGTTGTCCAGAAGAAATCACATTGAATGGCAGGGGCACCAACTAATGGAAGGGATGAGCTCTCAATATTGAATTATGTATGAGCAGAAAAGGAGCTCTCTGGACAAACACAGTATTTTCTCGCCTGCAGCTATCAGCTTATAGTCACAAATTCCTGTGGTGCCAAGCAGATTGCCCTGTCACAGGCGCAAAACCCAATGCAAAGCTATCCCTTGGGGGCAATTCACTCACGAGTTCTATCCTCAACACATCTACTGCAATTCATGTCAAAGTGAGGGGTTCTACTACCAGTTCTACAGCTTGCAAGGCGACCGGACTGCTCATCACAGCGCTTGATCATGGAGCCTGGACATGTAAGCGCGCAAGCTATCTCATCTACGCGGGCTCGGGAATTTGAAATAGGGGGGAGGTAGGACCTCTCTATCAAATTGCCACAGACGTCTGGGTGACCGCGGTGGTGGGGTGCGGGTGTAACACCCATACGTCTGGGTACGAGACCAGCGCTCTGGCAAACATCGAGCAATTTCCGACATTAGGGGAGGTCAGAGTGCGCGATTCTGAAGCGATTCTCCAAGCAATTCTGAGGCGATTCTTGATATCTGAATCGTGTCGAAATCGCGGCCTACTCTGACCACCCCATACCGAAGGAAGATTCTGGGAACGATTATGGTCGCGATTCTGGGGAGGATTTTGGGGGAGGCAGAATCGCGGACAGCAGAATCGCGATTCTGGAGGGCAGAAGCTCCTCCGGAGGAGCTTCTGCGATTCTGCGCGATTCTGCCAAAATCGCGATTCTGAGAACAAAATCACCTCCAGAATCGTCCTCCAGAATCGTCCCAGAATTGCCCCGTAATCGTGCACTCTGACCACCCCTATTACTAGTATCGGTGCTTCCACAGGCGCTTGGTCCGATCCCGAGGACACCCCTCATTCGCATCACCAATTACAGACATGCTACCATTGGTACCGCCGAATTAGCAGCATCTGGCTAGGCCAGTGTTGCAGTCCGCTGCCAGGATGTGGGCTTACCTTCAGCTTCACCGAATATTGGTTTCTATACAGTGATTGGGAGTCCGCTACCAATCTGATGCGATACGGGACATATCAGCTTCTTTCGCGTGCTTCCAAGCAATCCGGCCTACATCATGTTGAAATGACAGCTCTCCCGTCCCCCAAGACGCTCCTTGTAAGTTTTGTAGTTCATTCCTCTGATATGCGTCTGACGTTACTTCTAAGTTCCATCTAGCTATGAGCACAGGTAATCGATTACGACGCTACCCATTCAATTGTCTCGTCATCCAGACGTCCCAGTCGATCTACCGCACGTCATTCTTCGTGCCACTCTACATACAGCCCATGGGCTTTGTCAGATATTCCTTGGGCTTCGCAATACAATCAAAGACAGATGAAGGCGAGAGAGACGGTAGACGAAAGACATAACCGTGGAGCCATCCATTTCACCGACTCCGTCGGCGACAGCTGTTGCAGCTTGTCAATAGAGAATGGACAATCAAACAACTGTAGCGCATATACAACACCTCGATGTAGCATTGGCCTGGGAGTATGTAAATATCGTCCGGGACCGCGGTGGTAGACCAGTGCCCAACTAGTCAGCACTGCAGTACTCCAAGTCAATCCTAACATTCGCGCCATGAAGTTTACTCTTGCCGCCGCCTTCATCTCCACCGTCTTCCTCAGCGTCACCGCTCTTCCCGCAGCCGAGGCGGCCCGTCTCCAAGTGCGTGTAACAGTACATCCCATTTTGATTCTAACACGCTCATGACTGAATCTAGCGTCGCACATGTGACTACCCTACCGTACCTCTCCTCCGTGCTTTCGATCCTTCGCTTACGGACCACTTCTATACCACGAACACCGTTGAGATGAACAACGCGGTGACCCAGGGTTATGACCAAGAGGGCAATGCGGCCACAGTTCATCCAGACCAAACCCCGATCACCGTCCCGCTCTACCGCCTCTACAGCCCCTCCATCACGGATCACTTCTACACCACCTCGGCCAGCGAGCGCGACAACGCCGCCCAGAACGGTTACACCATCGAGGGCATCACCGCTTATGTGTACGAGACACAGCTGTGCGGTACGGTGCCGCTGTACAGGCTGTTCGACCCCTCGGGCGGGGACCACTTCTACACGACCAGCGCGGCTGAGAGGGACAATGCGGTCAACAGCTTGTATTACGCTTATGAGGGTATTGCGGCCTATGTTAACCCCCAGCCCTGATGTGAGTTGTGCTGCTGCAGGCTTCCACGTCTTGCTTTGACCAAACACGGTTGCCCCTTCCAGCCCGTGACCAACTTGTCTTAGAGCTGTGTAAATCTATACCCGCAGTGTTAGCATATTGGACTATTCGATGATAGTATAGTCGATCGGATACAGCGCGCTGCTGACGAGTTGTTAAGGAGTGCTGCTTGGTGATAGGCAAAAGGAGGCGTATCGCATGACTCATTATAGGAGCTACTGGCATCCCAGTGGAGACCCTAAACGATATTGGATAAGTCGACGACTAAGTTACCGGCGTTGAAACGGGGATCAGCAAAGGCCGTACAAGTAGTACCAATTAAGCTTAGCTTTCTTCCTCACAGATCAGCCTTTCTAGTACTGCGCTTTCTAGGTGCATGTTCAAATCGATCCTGGGTTGTTCCTTCAGATAGCGCGCCTAAGCCTCCATGAAAGTTGTGCTTCCGCATTTAAGATGTCGGTCCGAAGTGGCGATGGGAAGCATCCTGATCGCGACGAGGGATTAGTACAGGAGTCACGCGTCAGACATTCAGCTGACACAGAGTCGACGTACCTGCTAGCGGTTCTCGGGGTTACCGTGATGGAGGGAAGGAGGTACGCACCCATAACAGCATGTCGTATGGCCGTGCCACGTTGACACGGCGAGGAGTCTAAGCAAACCGAATTCGTGTTTGAGAGTGTCGACGAATAGGCAAGGACCGGAGATTGAGCCGGTGGCCAACCAAGACGGCTTGAATGGTGTTGGAATACTGGAAAAGATGCTTCTAGAAGCCGGAGAACACTGCGTGTATCGTTTGCGTAGAAATCCACGGGAGGATCAATTGAATACACCTAGGCTTCATGAACCTCGAAATGATACAGAAACCGCCTGACTAATCATACAAACGACAAGACACCGCGCTTTCCCCCTGGACCGGGATCTCTGAACCTGTTCGTCCGCCCTACGCCTGCTTGGACTTTCACAAAGGTGGACACACGTGGGTGATGGACTGAACGGGATAGCCGGATATCCATCCATCTCGGGGCTTGAGGCTTTCGGAGACCTGGACGAGAACGAACGGGTCGCAAGAACGCGGGACAGAAGGAGAGCAGCATTCCCTCCAGAGCGGTGGGATGCAGCGGCATTTGTGGGGGGAGAAGAACCTTGAAAGTTCCGAGCCGAAGCGAATTACTGATACCGAGACCGAGGCACGCGATGTGCACCTGGGAACCACCACGCCAGAAGATGCGACAACGCGACAACATTCGAATCCCGGTGGTGACACGTCTCCTGGACGCCAGCCCCGGACAGACCAAGTTGCCATCGATGTCCCTTCCGGTAGACACCTCAACACAACAGCCCAAACCAGGTGCACGACAGATCTCCAAAGATTGTCTCCCGTGCGGCAAGATTCGCACGAAGAGGCAAAGAAACTGAATCGATACTGGGGCAAGACACCATGACCACCTCATGGTAGATGTCTCTTCTCTTCTTCGTCTATCGGCGCACGCGTTTCTGAGTTCGGTGCATCTAGCGTGCATGCGTGCGTGCGCCGATGGACTCTCAAAGCTCCATAGGATGGACGGCGCTACCGTGCGCGTCCTTGAGCGCGTCGCCCGTCATCTGCCCGATCTTCATGAAAGCGTCCAAGAGCGCGGGCACGACGAACGGCTGCTTGCACTCCCTCGTGGTGTCCTTCACCATCGTCTCGAGCTCCGCACGCCGCACACGCTCCGCTCGGAGCAGCGCGTCCTGGACCCTGCAGTTTTGTTGCTCGCGGCCTAATTCCTCACGTAAAGCTGTTGTATTGAGATTGAGTTGAGGATGTCGAGATTACGTTGTGAGCGTCGGGCGGCGGTTGTGGACGCGCATATATGCGGCGATCATGAGAACGCACATAAGTAGGTGGAGGTTAGGCAACACGTCACCATCCAGACATGAAGATAATCAGTACGTACCAGCAATTTCGTCCTCGAGTGCACGAACGCGCTGTTCTGACACATACGGATTGCTGCCCTCTTTCGGCGGTACCGGCTGCCCTGCCCGCCGCAACTCCAACTCCAAGTCACTTTCTTGGGCTTGGAGTGCCGAGATCTGCCGGCGGACGTCCCATAGTTCCCTTGTGGCAGCGTGCACGGCAGGTCCCCGCGGAGGAGCAGAGGGCGTCGTAGAATGCGGTCTCGAGCCAGAAGCACCGATGCTAGCAGGCCTACTGGCGAGCACGCTGGATGGAGACGCGAGTGACGTGAACGCGTTCGTGGCAGCAGGCATGGAAAGCTGGGTGCCCAGCGAGCTGATCGAAGAAGGGGTAAAAACAGCCGGGGTCGCCTGCGCGTTGGACATTGGAACCGGACTCGCTCCGGACACATGAAGGCTCGGCTTGGCCGGCAGGCCATTGTTCTGCGCAGATAAGAATGCCTGTGCGCTGGAACTCTTCACGCCCGCTTTCTCGAGCAGCGCCTGCAGATTAGAGAATTGTGGCTGCGTAGACGGAGCTGCGGTGGGGCGTGGAGGCAAAGACAAATCAGGTGGAGGGGCAGGTTCCATCTTGACGGTGGTCTGTCCAAGATTTGTCATCAAATGAGACGCGAGGCGACAGGGTGGCTGGGTGTCAGACTCACGGGCGTAGATTGACCTCGCTGCAGAAGTGACTGCAAGGCGGAGGACTGGCTCAACTGAGCAAGGGCCTGCTGAGTCACATCGATCACACTGTTAGATGACGTGTCACTGCCGTTCGCAAAGGGGGGCGTGCGCGCGCCCATATAGTGCATATCAACGTCTCTTACGCTGTGGTCAGCGTAGTAGCTGGACGAGCCAGCGCTGTAGCCGGAAGGCTCAATACCAGCAATACGTTGGGACAACGGTGTGACGCCCTTCCGAGCCTGGGATATAGTGGTGGGATACTTGGGTGCCTTTCCGAAAGGTTTGACATCTTGAATTTGGTGGTTACCGAAGCCGAAGGCTGGTTTGTTGTGTGGCTTTGGTTTGTATGGCTTATGTGCGAGGGACGTGGTATGCATCACGCCACTGAGAGCAACACAGTCAGAACACATTACGGCGTAAACTGACCTTTAGCAGAAGTACCGACGTACTCTTCGTTCAGAGATATGTATCGACTAGGCAAGGCAATGAGGGACGGTGCGTGGGAATGCAACGAGGGGACTACAAGCTTACATGGAGCGATCCATCAACGAGGCCGCCTCAGCCTTAGCCTTCATGAAAGCGTTCTGGATCATACGATGTATGTCCTGATGAGGAGAAATATTTTCAGCACAAACGGTGAGCCGATGCGTGCGATGTCTACGCACGCTGTCCCTGTCAACATGCCAGACACATAGCATAAAGCCAGATTTCTCAATGGGCTTTTGCTCATGAGGCACTGGGAAGCCGAAGACTTCAAGGTCATCGATCAGACCTTTGGTATAGTCCGCAGCCTGATCCTCTCGCAACAAGAGACGAGCTCGTTCCCCGACGTATTGCACACGGACGACGAGCTTCATGCGCAAGTGAAATGTCGCTTTGAAAATCAGTTAAGCCTAGGGTGCAAGGTGAGACGATGAGACGAAAGTTGGAGAAACGCGTAAGCGAAGAGTGAGGCACAAAGGGAGAAACAGAAACCGAAAGTGGGTAAGCGCTGTCCTGGCTCGTGTACATTGACCGCTAGCGCACGTGACCCGCTGTATCCGAATAGCCACGAGCGCGTCGCTCGGCCAGACGCGTCTGCGGCAGAGTGTCTTACCTTCTACCGCGTCTCGCTCCCTCTAGCCGTCCTAATGGCCGATATCTCCTCAGCACTGCAGCATGCGGTCTCAGAATCCACAGAATACGAGATAGTAAAGTCTCACTTAGCTATGCTTCTTCTGTCTTACCCCCCTCCTTTCATCTATGTCCACGATCCGGATAACGTCCGACTAACCACGGCCGCCATCCGTTCGACTCTGTCCCACCTCGTGTCGGAAGCCACAGACGTACCGAACCTCAAGTACGCCTGTGTGGACGCCGTGGCATGTTTCTCTCCGAGGATCCTCTTTGATACTGCGCTCAACGCGCTCGCAGGCTGGACACCTGACTGGCGAGATGGCGCGCAGAACTGGGAAGGGCCTGCTGGCGCCGAGACTAGAAGGTACAACGAGAACTTCGACGCCTTTGTCCATGGGCTGCAAGCTATCTCCTCGGGCGTGTCTGCGTCCACGTCGTCAACGAGCGGGATGGGTGGTGAGGGGAAGAGCAAGGCGAGGGCGGAGGAGCGTGCCCCGGCTGGCGAGAGGATGGTTTTGATTGTTGAGCGCGCGGAGCGTCTTAAAGACAATCTGCCTGACCTGGTCGTTCCTCTCACCAGATTGGCCGAGATGGTGAGTATCGCTGACTATTCGGGTGCCTGGAGTGATCTGGAGTGGTTATATTCCTTGTATGGATATTGACGCCTCGCGCCTAGTCTCAGGTGGAGATCACGACCATCTTCGTCTCTGAAGTACAATGGCAAAACATTCGGCCCTCACTGCGCGCGTCGCCAGAACCCTACTACATTGACGTCCCGCGTCTCTCGAAGCAAGGTGAGCCGTACACAGCGTGTGAGCACATGCACGGAACCTCACATTCTCCTCAGCTACCATTGACCTGTTGGCATCCTCCTTCCCACCGGCTATCCCAGAATCCTCGACCTCGCGCGCAACACACGTGGCTGCGTACCACCCTTCGCTCAAGCCACTCTACGCGCACTTCCTCGCGTCGGTCTACAGTATCTGCGGCCCATTCACTCACGACCCCCTCGAGCTCAGCTACATCGCCGCAGCGCGCTGGCCAGGCTTCGTCCAGCCCATCCTCGACGCGCATCGTCAGCAGCTCCAAGAAGACGCGGAAAGCGCGACTGCCGCCGACGCCGACGATCCGGATGCCGAAGGCGACCTCGAAGACCCGCACGAGATCCCGCCCGTCGACGAGGACGCGCGCATCCGTCTCCTCCGCCTCTTCACCCCCTCACTCACTGCCGCTCTCGACACCCTCTACCCCCGGCTCACCAACGCGGCACACTGGGCGCGCGTGCACGCTCCGCCCCCCGACCTCCTCACCATCCACCTCGGACATGCCCCAGAGGCACTCGTCGCACAAGCAGCTGCAAACGCCGCAAGCATAAGCGCAAGCGCCCCAGGGCTGACGGAAGCCGGTATCGACGCGCTCCCGCGCATGGCCAAGTTCGTGCTCGTCGCGGCCTTCGTCGCGAGCACGAACCCCGCGCGGAGCGATCTGCGCATGTTCGGCCGCGGGCTGGACGAGCGCGCGAAGCGGCGCAGGCGCAAGGCGGGGACCCCGCGGAAGCCGAAGCCGGGCACGACGGGCACGGCGGTGAAGCTGCCGCAGAGGCTGCTGGGGCCGCTGGCGTTCCCGCTGGACCGGATGATCGCGATATTGGGCGTGCTGCTCGAGGAGAACGACGCAGATACGCGGCCGGTTGCGCCCCAGTATACGTTGCCGGGGGAGTATACGGAGATGGAGATCGCGAGGGTGGCGGTGTATGCAAACGTATGTCCTTTTCGTTCTCTCGTGGAGGTGGCGGCAGAGGTTGATCATCTTGATTTGGACAGATCGCGGAGCTGGCGAGTATGCGGCTACTTGTGCGGATATCCCCCGTTGATAGTCTAGACCGCACGCCTACATTCAAGTGTGGCATTGGGTACGACCTCGCCACAAAACTTGCTCGCAGCATAGGAATCATGCTGAACGATTTAGTATACGAGGCGTTGTAACGACAGCTATCAGAAGCTCACCTCGTTGAATGCGAACTGCGGCGTCTGAGATTGACTTCATGAATGTATATTGCTCTACGATCATACGCCCATGAACAGAATGACAATTGCGGCGTGTCGAGGCGCTACTGGGGCGTACTACGGTGGCGCATCTCGGGTTGCATAATGAGGCGGCCCTTCTTCAACGATTCTCTCCACTGACCCTGTCCGTCTTGTCTTATACCCCCTCGCGTTATAAAAGACACGACCGTGGTGGTAGCTACAAGTAAAGACAACCTACCACTGCTCACTTTCGATTGCGTTCACCCCGCTCTCCCATGGCTTCTGTTTCATCATCCCGCTCTTCTCCTATTGGAAAGCTGCCAGTGGATGTCTTCGACTCGATATTATCTATCTTAAACGAAGAAGATAGAGACACGCTGAAGAATTGCTCTTCGGTGACGAAACAATGGCACGATCGTTGTGTCCGAATCATCTTCTCATCCCTTGACATCAACAACAAGAATACGAACGCGTTTCCCGCCTTCCAGACCTGGCTCAGCATCAACGTCGACGCTGCGGCCGTGGTCAAGACCCTCAGAATTTGGAAACTTCCGGTTGAGATAGACGTTGACCAGCTGGCGTCTGTTCTGGCGCCATTAGCTGGTCTACAAAACCTGACGTTGCAATTTATCCGGGAACCGCAGTCTCAGATAAAATCTTCCTCTCCACTCTCCATCCAAGGTCCTAGGAGCCGGTCGCTCAATACCCTAGAGCTTCTCTTGCCTTCCGAAGCAAACAGGTCTATGCTGGCTGCGCTCACAGTCATTTGCCTGTTTGATACAATCAATACGGTCGGCATGCAGGGGTTCAGTTCATTAAAACCGGATCTCAGGTCTACGGAAGGCCTTACCAAGGTTCACCAGCTCAGACTACAGTACTTGCCTCAAGCATGTGCTTCTGAAGAAATGAACATGTTCAGCGGAATTATGACTTCGGCACACCTACGCAGCCTATATCTAGAATGCCACAGTCCATCGTCTTGGGACGGATTGCGCATCCTCAGTCAGACATTTGTTAACCTCAAATTTGTTGACTTGGACCTGGTGCAACTGAAGAACTGTGTCAAAGGTATGTCTCAACTGCAATTGACTTTGCCATTTTCAGTCAACTCACCTTAGGTTGCAGACGTTGACTGGACGACGTTATGGAAAGCTCTTTCCTCATGTGCGCAGCTGCAACGACTTCGTATAAATCCGCCGTCCCTTGTGGATGCCTTAGTCACTGCGCCCTCTAAACTGTTCCAAACGTCATTGACCTCAGGCGGCTGTTGGGAGGTACTCCGGGAGCTTGTAATCGGACCAGGATATAGCCCGAGAGCCGAAAGCCTCCCAAACCGTATTAAGAGGATGCTTTGGGACTTACCAGGCATCGTTCGTCATGACTTGCGTGGGCCTTTCCCGAACCTGGATACCGTGACCGTGGAAGTGCCACTCAGCGCCCCTATGCAGAAACGTGATGAGAATGGCAGATCCAACGGTCTTGCGGCTCCAACAGTTGTCTCTTCTGAGCAAGTGAAGTCGGCGATTGTGAGGGCGTTACCATCGCTCCAAGAGGAGGGATTGTTGCGTATCACGGTAATAGGGCGGACATAGTGGACACGTCGAGACTTTTCGTAGGGCACTGTCAATCTGCCTGGCGAGACTATACATGTACTCAACAAAGGTCCATATGATGATATATCATTCTATTGTACTTCAGGCAAAATTAGTACGGTCTCGTTAAGCATATGGGATGCATACCAACAGACTGAAGATGTCCATCACCAACTGTATCTTCAATAGACTAGTCACGTTGTCCAACTCATACCTACTGGTGTTCTTGGGATCCGCCGCTCACAGCCCTCTGCAATAGCATGTCGTATACTACCTCGTAAAAGTGACAGCAGAAGGTATCCCCTTCTCTGTTACTGCTGTCCAGCAGCAGCTCTTCCGGCAGCAGCGTCGTGATCGCGATGCTTCAACTCCTCCTTTGCCGCTTCCATCTCGCCCTCTCTAGGAAACGACGAAAACCAGTCCTTGACTTTGTCAATGGGAGCCTCGAGCAGCCCGACAAGAGTCTCTGCTGGAGGTTTGTTCGGGATTGAGGGATGCCCTCTGTAACGCACGACGCATCAGTGCATCTCGTCAGATGGCTTGACGGCAAGGGTAGGACCCACCTTGTAGGTACGAGCTTCTTGGTCTTTTTGAAGCTCTGCGCAGCCTCCTTGCTCGACTCCTTGCTGATGACGGCCTCGAGCGCGGGGAGGTCCTTGATCTCCTCGTCGTCGTTGTGGTGGTGCAGCCGAGCCATCATGGTCTCGATGAGCTTATGATATTCCTCGGCTCCAGGCTGCAGAGACTCTAGCTTGTAGAGGTCCTGCTTCACTTGCTACGATTCGTGCGGCTCGTTAGAGGAGCTATCTGACGAACGAAGACGTAGACTGCGTACCGTGTGCTCTTCGCGGTCGTGGTCCGCGAGCTGCTTGCCCTTCTCGCCGAGGTGCTGCTCCATCAGAGGGTAAACCACAATCTCCTCTCCTACGGCGTGCCGCGCAATCTCCCATGTGAGCTGGCGCGTCCATCGGGCCTGCGCCTCGACGTCGCCGCGTTCCCGAGCGCGCTTGTACTGGTCGTGGTACTCGTACATCTGCATAGCCCGTCGGAGGTCAACACGGAGTCTGGCACGATGATGTGCGTCATGCTCACCTCCTCATGGTCCTCTTTGATCGATTCGAACAACGTCGACATGGTCCTAGAGTAAAGGAAGGAAGAATAATTGAGCAAGAGCCTTGCGGTGCGTGTTGTGGTTCGTGTCGTTGTGCGCAGGGCAAGCATGTGGACGAGACTGAGGCTTTTGAGCACAGTACTGTGAGGTTATAGAGCATCCAGGACGGTAGAGGCTCCAATGGCCCAGCCAATGGGGACATGGGGATAGGTTGTCGACGCGGCTATGACGTCGTTGGGAGTAAGTAAGTTTGGTGAAGTCGCGATCGAGATCTCATCGGGAAGCTACCGCTGTCCGAGTTTGGAAGCCAATCAACCACTGCCCGACACTCCACACTGTACTTTCGTTCTCGGACTCTCACGTCTGGAAGCAGTCCATGACCTAGCTCAATCGTCGGAGTATGTTAGGTGGTAGGACGTCAAAACATCGTTACGCCCATCCCCATGCTCTGAAAATATTCCGGCATGTCTACAGGTAGCAGTGGAAGAGGTCTCAGACAATCCTTAACCAGAGCTTCTATCTGGCTGTTCTGATCCCTTGAACCTCGGAGTACATCGCTTACAATGATTGACTGCTCCCACCCCACGGCCCATCTGCCCTTGGGAAGGAGGGGAACGCGGTACCATTACGGCAAAGTACTGTGAAGGACACGTCTTCCCGCTTCCTCGTCACATCTACATGCTTCGTCCTGCTTGCAGGCCTTTTTGCGCCATGGAGCGCTTCCACAGACTGCGTCTTGGAGCCTTGCAAATCATGCAATTCATCGATGGTCGGAAGGATCAAGGCCTCGGACTTCGATCTTGTACTCGGCAAATGTGCGGTACAGTCTCCTACAGAACTCCACGTGCACTAGTGTAGTACCATGGCACCCTCTGTCAGCTAGCTAGAGGTTTCTGTATCGTTAGAGGGATGGGGGTAGCGTATGCGTATGCTGAGGGAAAGACCCCGGTCGTCATGCGTCTAACCTCAGTTTGAGCGCATCCGGGGAAGGCGCCCAATATCCGAACAGAACGTGCCTCGAGCATCATCTTCCAGTCGTGCTGCACATCGCCGACCACGACGAGCCCCCGTTCCAGAGCTCGTCGGAACCATCACCATGCCCCCACCTCGCAGCGCCGCTCCCTCAGAGACCCCCACCCGATATACACGCACGTCGACGCGTTCAACGGCGGCCGGTTCGTCGTCCACGGGGATCATCAAGCCGCGTTCGTACTCGACCGCATCCCTCGCCAGCAACGTCAGCGGGGTCACCACCATCGTACCCGACCGACGGAGTGTGAACGGCTCCCCCAAGGATGCCAGCGCGGCCCCCCGCTCGCCAAATGCGACTCCAGTCCCCCCGTCCCAGGCTGCCCAGCCCCCGAGTCTGGCGAGGAGACTGAGCTCGGCCGCTGCGAAGGCCCCACGCAGAATCTCGATGCCTACCCCTCCCACGTCGTTCCTCGACCCTAGTCTATCTACCTCTAGTGTGTCGTCGTCGCTGAGCAAGTCCACCACGACCCCGTCGCGTCAGAACAGCGTGCCGATGCCGCGCAAGGGCCCCTCCGCCCCCTCAGTCGCCGTCTCGCGTCGCAGCAGCGTGCGCTCGTCCGCCGTCTCCCTCTACACGTCCGAGTCGGACACGCAGGTGAACCCCAAGGTCCCTGCGACGCCCCGCACGCGTGCCATGTCCACGCCGTTCGCGCAGCCGAACGGGAAGTCGCCCGCCAAGTCCCCGGTGCGGTCCCCTGGGCTTGCAGCGAGCAAGGGCTCTCTGTCCCCGTCCGAGGACACGAAGACCACGGCTACGCTGGTGACCCCGAAGAACACGCCCTCGAAGCCGTCGCCGAAGGTCACGCCGAGCAAGGCTGCGACGCCCGGCAAGGCGAGCACCCCCGGGAGGACCGTCAGGAACAGCCCGAGCGTCGCCGCTCGCAACCGGCAGTCGGTCGGGAGCATGGAGTCGCCCTCGATCATGCTCACGTCCGAAGACGAGCCGTTCTGGGAGGGGGACGGGGACGACATGACGCTGGAGATGATCACGGACGTGAACGACGGCGAGGTGGACGAGGACGTACGTGTTCCTACCTCTTCTCGCGCACCCTCCCCGTGTGCCCTCTCACTCACTCACGCGTCCGTCGCTAGATGCAAAATGCGCTCGACGGCGTCAACGGCCTGCACATGCGCAAGCTCCTGCACTACAAGCGGCTGCTCGAGCGCGCGCAGGCGTCGTCGGCGGCGCAGCTGCACGCGCTGCAGGCCGAGGTGCGCATGTTGCGCGAACGCGAGCGGCAGCGGGAGGCGGGCGGCGCTGTGGTCGACCCGAGCGACGACAGCTACTGCGTGTGCGGGGGGAAGAAGCAGAAGGGGTACTGGAGCGGGTACCGGGGCAGCGAGGACGACGGGATCGGGGGCGAGGTCGACCTCGCGACGGTCCTGAGGGGAGACGGGAGCGGGGGGTTCAACGAGATCGAGGTGCGGAGGGTCGTGCGGGCGTTGAGCAGGGACGACCGTATGCGATTGTGAGTGCCTCGCTGTCCTTCTGGAGAGGAGATGCTCGTGCTCACAGCACGCTAGAATCGCGATCATCTTGGACTCGTGTATGCCCGGGGACATCCGCCTGCAGATTCTTCTGCTGGAGAAGTACGCGAAGTCGACGTTCGACATCGTTGGGAACCTCGCGCCCGACCTTGCGCTCAAGGTGTTCAGGTACCTCACCGTCAGGGAGCTGCTCGCCGTCGAGCCCGTGTCCAAGAAGTGGCAGGAGGTGGTGCACCTGCCTGCGCTTTGGCGATATCATTGCCTGCGCATCACCGCCATGGATCCTATTCCCCTCAAGCCGCCTGCAAAGCCGGAAGGATGGTGCGTGCATGTTTGTTACTCGTTGTCGTCTTCTCACTGCATTCGGTTCAGGGAGCCCCTGTATCGCTCGCTTCATCACCGCGAGTCCAACTTCCGCAATGGTCTCGCGCAGAGCGTCCGCTTCCTTAATGGCCACACCAACTACTGCACGACGTTGTTGCTGCGGGGCAAGCGTCTCATCAGCGGCTCTTACGACGAGACGATCCGGTTCTGGGACATCGAGACCGGCGAGATGAAGAAGTGCCTGCAGGTCAAGAAGCCTGTCAGTTGCGTCGACTTCCTTGCCGACGAGGGTACGTTATGCAGCATATCTGGTGACTCTCTAAGCACATACTCATTAGGCGGTCTGCAGAGGTCTTCGTCGTCGGCTTCCACGACGTTGGGTACGTATCTCGCAACGTACCTCGCGTATACGCTGCTCATCGAGGCGCTCTAGACGCGTCCACCTCTTCTCTTCACTCACTTTCACCCCTCTCCAGCAGCTCGCCGGCCACCTCAACGGCATCCGCGCCGTCGCGCTCTCGTCGAAGAACCTCGTCTCCGCCGGGGCCGATAAGGCGCTCGTGTGCTGGGACTGGCGCGCGGGCACGAAGATCGTGCGGTTCGGCCAGCAGACGACGGTCAATATTGGTGTGCAGATTATCGGTTCTGGTGGGTCCCGCGGGGAGGACGAGGGCGAAAGGGTCGTCAGCGTGACTATCGATGGGATCGTCCGTGTGTTTTCGATCAGTGAGTCGATTACATTCGATGCAGTGAGTGTACCGGGATTTCTGACGGCGTATGGTTTGTAGAGAGGAGAGAAATGGTCTCGCAGTTCAAGTTGAGCGAGCTGGGCGGTGGGGACCTTGTTCTCAACGCCAAGTTGGCGCAAGTCGGTCGTGCCCCGGACAACATGCTCCAGTACGTCACTTTCAACGTCAGACTTTGTATAGAAGCTGATGTCGAATTTCTAGATGGTTTGCCGCGAAGGGTACTCAAATGACGGTACGTGCAGAGCAACGTCGAACTATTTCAATGCCTGACGAGAGCTATAGTGTGCGACGAAGTCCGTCATCCTCCACCTTCAATGGACGGAGGAAGACGAGAGCCCCACCACGTCTGCGGCTCAAGACCCGACGCGACCCACTACGCCCCTCACTCCAGGCGCGCTCAGCCCGGGGGCCGCTCCGCGCTTGCGTACTATATCCTCCCTTTCGCGCTCGACCTCCTCGATCTCTACGCCTCAGCGGCGCGGCTCTCTGATGGGCGCAAAGAGTCCTCTCGGGACGCCTGCAAGCGCCAGCGCGAAGGGCCGCCTCTCGCTCAACATCTCCAACGGGCCCATGACGCCTGTGTCCATGATAGGCTCTCCTCGCACCGGCACACCTGTCTCTGCCTTCGGACAGTCGCCCTTCGCACTCCGTTTCGGGCGTGCGGCTGTTTTGACTGCCCCTCCGAAGCTAGTCGCCGTCGTGGAGACCCCCGACGTCGCGATCGGCGCAGTCGACCCCCGCAAGAGGCGCGTCGTCACCGCCACCCGGTTCAGTACTCGCGCAGGAGCGACACGTACGCTGTACATGTCTCAGCACCGCGACAAGGAGGAGGTTGCGAAGGAGGAAGAGGAGGACAGCGAGGAAAGTGACGGGCAGAAATCGGATGGTCCGCGCACGCCGTCGCCTGAGGTGGACTTCGACACGGATATCCTCCCTGTTACTGGCGCCTGGGGCGCGCTCGCGAATGCCGGTGCCGCGTCTGCTATGGGTGTGAAGGGCGTGCTTGGGCAGCTGCCAAAGAAGTTCGAGGGGTTGGCGACTCCGGAGAAGAACCCCATGTCGATGCAGCTGAGCCATGAGGAGGTCGTTGTTGGATGTGCTGACGGGACGATCTAGTGCGTTCCCTCTCTTGCTCTCTCTATGTGAATGTGTTTCTGATCCCATCTCCTAGCGTGATGAGCTTCGTTGGCTACGATTACCAGAAGCAGAAGGAGCGGCAGCCGAGTGAGGAGTGGACCTCTCTCACCGAAGAGGAGCTACCCAATGCAGGCGACTTTTAACGATATGTTTGGTTCCTGGATCGCGACCTCTGGCCTCAGACCACAACCCTATTCTTTTTCGGATATTGCAGACTATCTTCGTCCACTCATCTCTCCGACTTGACGACTTTCCCGTTCAGCTTTCGCTTCCAGGACCCGTCGCTTTGCCGAAACAGCACTTAACAATCGAAAACCATCATCACAGAAATCCGTCCGTATTGTATTCCAGTGTCGTCCCCCGTCAGCTCGTCAATCGTACACACGTTCGCTTTGATTATGTTCCATTGCAGTACCTTAGCATCTCCTAGTCCCTTCAAATTCTCCAGGTTGTTTAGATGTCATGGAACCGAGGCTACGTACCTTGGTCAGTATTAGTCTCTTTCACGGATGCGTGCACGTGTTGGTGTTGGTGAAGTGCACTTCTTCGATGGAGAATTAGTTGATCCACCATTGAGGACTTGTTTCGACGGCCGCATGCTCACTGACATCTGATGAGAAATCGACGGGCCGGGATTAGGCTTCCGCTATAAGCTGGAGGGGACTGTCGTCATCGAAGCATGCCACGACCTCCCACAAGCACGCTATGATTGACACCGTCTGACTGGTGCGCTCTCACATGGCAGGTCGCTGACTATAGACTGCCCTATTCCACTATGAATGTCTTCTCCCCCCTTCTCTTCCTGCTTAACTATCTGAATATCAAGGATCGCGATGCCTTGGGCCCGTATCCAGTTGAATGACGGTAAGTCGTGCGACCTGCCGGGAGATCAGATGCTAACAACGCATGGGTCAATGCAGGAACCAGCATTCCCACTCTCGCATACGGTACGGGACGTCTGAAGAACGGGGATAGTGTTGTTGGCTGGGTCAAGCAGGCAATCACTGCAGGATTCGTCCACCTCGGTGAGCAACACCAGCGCAGACACGTGCACAGCAGTACGGACTCGGGGAAGTAATCCCGTTCAGACGTTGCGCAGGCTTACGCGAACGAAGAGGAGACTGGTAAGGCTATCAGCGAGAGCGGCGTGCCGCGGGAGAGCCTCTATATCACGACGAAGTTCTCGGGGAGAGACAACCTGACCATCCTGGAGGCTGCCCAGCAGAGCATCAAGAAGGTAAGAGCACTGTTCAAGCGCCAAGCTCAGGCAGTTTGTGGAGACTGTTGCTCACTGGGACGTTTTTGATAAGCTGGGTGTCGATCATGTTGACTTGTATCTCATCCACCACCCTCGGTTTGCTACGCCAGATATTCCAACTGCCTGGGCACAGCTGGAGAAGCTCAAGGCAGATGGTCTGACTAAGTGCGTTCGCGGCCATCCCTCGTGCACCGCACTCCTGAACCGTAAGTCGATCAACTTACTTTCCACAGGAGCCTTGGCGTCAGCAACTTCAACGAGGAAGAGCTGCAAGCCATCTTAGACGTTGCGAAGGTCAAGCCAGTAGCCAATCAAGTGCGTCGTCACCACCCATTCTCTCAGTAATGGACCCGATACGCTCACAATGTGCTCTTACGAATCTCTAGATTATGGTGCACCCGTACAACCTGGCAGCTCAGCTCCCAGTAATCGAGTTCGGGAACAAGCATGGCATTGTGACCGAGGGTTACAGCCCACTCCAGTCGCTTAGGAGCACCCCCGGTGGCCCCGTCGACAAACCAGTGAACGATATCGCCGCGAGGCTGAGCGCGACGCCAGAGCAAGTCCTGCTCGCGTGGGCCAAGTCCAAGAACATCGTCGTGATCACATCTAGCAGGGACCACGGGCGTGTGGTCTCCTTCCTCGGTGCTGGGGACCTCGGTCAGTGCTCGTGTCGCGTCGTGCATTTCATGCATTTCTTACATTATATGGTGTATGGTGACTTTGTAGAGCTCACTGCGGAGGACATTGCTGCGATCGACGAGGCGGGGAACAAGGGCGCACTCTGGTCTCGGGCATGTTCCAAGGCTGGAACGGTGCTGCCATGGGAAGAAGGAAAGTTATACGACGCGTGATCACCGCTGTCGGACTCGCTATTAGAGTGGTAGCTACGACATTTCTGAACAATATGGAAGAATGTTACGAGACTTGGATCAGTATGGCCGTGCTTATTGGCCAGTCGCTAGTACTAAGGCGACACTAGTAGTATCACTCTGAGATCCTTATTCAACTTGAATATGCTCGCAGCAGCGTTATCGAGGGAGTCTGTCAGGTGACCGTGTAAGTAGACGCGATAAGTAAGCGGCCGAGAGGGGAGTGCCTGGGGAGCATCGCACGGCAACTCGACATCGTTCATGCGCATGGCGTCCATGGCGCAATGCCCTTCTCCCACCGCCATATATATCTTTTCCGTTTTCGCAAGCCGCTGCCCCGTGCACGTCTGCTCCTAGCTTCCCTGCGTCCGCGTTGACCCCGCACCACCACTTGCAATGCCTTGGGACCTCATCAAGCTCAACGACGGTCAGTGCAGTACTCGCTTGCGCCGTGGGACGATTTAGTTGACGCATAGCTCCGTATCGGATGGACAGGAACTAGCATTCCCAGTATTGCGTACGGGACGTGGACGCTGGGGAACGGCGACAGTACGACCGAATGGGTTGACCAAGCCATCTCTGTAGGCTTCAGCCACGTTGGTGTGTACCTGCACATAATCAGAGAGGGCCAAGTCTTGATTCGACTGCTTCTGTGTCCTCAGACACCGCCCAGGCATACGGGAATGAGCAAGAAGCAGGAAAGGCTATCCGTGAGAGCGGCCTCGCGCGCGAGGACATATACGTTACCACCAAGTTCTCCGGAAGAGACGGCCTCAGCATCGAGGACTCTATCCAAAACAGCTTGAAGAACGTGCGCACACCATGCTTTGACTTATAGCGGTGCAGATCGTTGCTCACGCGACTGACTCTCCCATACTAGCTGGGAATCAAGTATGTGGACTTGTACCTGATACATCATCCCCGCCTCGCCACCCCGGATATCCCGACGGCATGGGCGAAGTTGGAGCAGCTCCAGAAGGACGGTCTCGCAAAGTAAGCTCTACCACTATCCGCCCCTTCTTTTGCTGTACCCTTGTTCACGCCCGCACGTCTGTAGGAGCATTGGCGTCAGCAACTTCGGTATACCTGAGCTCACAATCCTCCTCAACTCTGCCAAGATCAAGCCCGTCGCGAACCAGGTGCGTCCCATCCCCCCGCTCTTCCGCCTTTCCCTCCCACGCCCGTTACTGACATCGACCACCCGGACGTCACCCGCGGCAGATCCTCTTTCACCCTTACGTTCTCGACCGGCAGCTGCCCATCGTCGAGTTCGGCAACGCCCACGGCATCGTCAGCGAAGGCTACTCGACGCTCATCCCGCTCACGCACCAGCCGGGCGGGCCGGTCGACGCGCCGGTGAACGCGATCGCGAAGCGCCTCAACGCGAAGCCGGAGCAGGTTCTGCTCGCTTGGGCGAAGGCCAAGGGCGTCGTCGTCGTGACGTCGAGCACGAAGAAGGAGCGGCTGGAGGGATACTTGGCCGCTGGGGACCTCCGTGAGCGCTGAGTTTTTCTAGGGTGAAGTCGAAGGGAGGCTGACCGGTCACCGCTTCTGGGAACGCGCATAGCTCTCACCGTGGAGGACATAGAGAGCATTGACGAGGCCGGGAAGAAGGGGGCGAAGGGGCTGGCCGTGCGCACGTTCGTGCGCCGCGCTGCGGTTGTCGCGCTTGCTGCTGCTGTCGGGTTCGGGGTCGCTTCGTTTCTGGGCATCGACATCTTGTGAAGCCGATCACACCTTCCTGGAGACTCTGACATTCCCATTCGTCGAGTATTTCGCTTAGTGTAAGCTTGAATATGTAGCAATGAAAATGTCAGATTATGGAGCCTGTCTCACGAGCCAGTCTATGCCTTGAACAGAATAACTCGATGGGAAGGATCAAATTGCATGCGACTTTATGTCTTCACTGGAAGCACCAGTCTACCGAGGTAAAGTCATCAACCTTGACATCGTCGACAACCTCCAACGACTCTGTGTTTCAAGACTGTATGGCTGACTGAGTTTCCTTCGAGGTGCTCTATCTGAAGTACATTTCCCTAGCGCGATGCCTCGCATTGACTTATGATCTAGACCCCGATGAGCTCAGCGACAGGAAAACTTGATATACTCATGTCGGTGGCCCGTTACAACCTGCTGACAAGAGGAGAGAGAGGCGCCAGTATGGTTCGAGAGTAGGTCCGAGTTGATCAGACTCGGGGTTGCCCAATCGACGGGACGACCCATAGAGACACATAATGGGGAGAGAGTGAAGAATGATGTGTGGTGCTGACTAGAAATCTTTTCAGAGGCCGACTGTCAACAATATCACGACACGCTGTTCCAGCGGGGAATCAACGCCTTATGAGAGGGAAAAGGTTCGCTCGAGGGGCTCGATTAAACGCTGAGCAGAAAACGTACATAACCTGGGTTTACATACGGGAATCTGGGGGCTAAGGAGTGTGAAATGTGCTCGTGATAGGACACAGGTCGGGATTCGGGGGAGGGGGGCTCTGTAGGACCGACATACAGTAAAGACAGGCTACGGTGGGCGACAGAAACGAGTTAGGGGAAGGGGAGGGAGATAGTCGGGCAATAGCGTGGTGAGTTCGAATGAGGTAGCGAGCCCCCAGCATTACAGATGGGAACAGCAAGCAACGCTTTGCAGCACCCCTCCGGAGGCTGATCGTTCGCTAGGTGCATTTCTTTGCTACCTGGCGTTGAATCGACCGAAGAAGCCCACATCTCATTAGAGTACGACGTATGGTTCAGCAGCAAAAACTCACTTCAGGCCAGAGGGTTAACATAGGCTGCGATCCCCTCATAAGTGTATCCCAGGTAGTTAACGGCATTGTCCTTCTCGATCTCGCTGGTCGTGTAGAAGTGGTCGGGGGCCGCGTAGCTGTACATCCTATACAGCGGTACGGTACCGCACAACTGCGTCTCGTACACGTAAGCGGCGATGCCCTCCTCGTTGTACCCGCCGATCTGGACATCGCCGTCGCGCTCGCTGGCCGAGGTAGTGTAGAGGTGGTCCTCCCTGGAAGGGCTCCAGAGGCGGTAGAGCGGAACTGTGATCGGGGTCTGGTAGGGATGAACAAACGCCGCGATGCCCTCTGCATAGTAGGACCCTTCGGTCACCGAATTGTACATCTCAGTGGCGTTGGTCGTGTAGAAGTGGTCCGTAGTGGAGGGGCTGTAGGCACGGAGGAGAGGAACGGTAGGAAAGTCGCAAGTGCTACGCTGTTTGTATGCATTAGGGTGATGGGACTGAATGGAGTGCACTGCTGCACGTACTTGGAGACGGGCCACCTCAGGCTCAGGAAGAGCGGTGACACTTAGCAAGACGGTGGAGATGAAGGCGGCGGCTAAAGTGAACTTCATGGTAACTGTTAAGAACGACTGAGAGGGATGAAGTGAGAGTATTGAGTATACTGGTCTGTCTCGGAAGCCAAAGGCGAGGCTTATATAGCTTCCTGGCAAGACCTGGGCAGATGCTACGCCAGGAGTTGCGGATGTGCCAAAGAGCTTCGGCCGGTATTTGTTTGTCCATTCCTCATCGACGCTACATCCGATGTCATCGCCACAGAAGCTAGTCTCTCTATCGTATGTTTGTCCTCAGCCGAGGCCATCGGCGAACTATTTGACCTACTTTCAATGTCAGGCTGTCGTCAGTCGTCATGCTATGAAGCTGAAAGAACCACTTGGAGCCATTATGTTTGGATGAGAGGAGAGCTTACATGAGGAGGACCGAAGTTGAATGTGGGACGATGGGACACTGTCGGTGGGTGCGTCGCTCTCGATTAACCACGCTCATTGCTGAATGAAAGTTGGAGCTGACTTTAAACACATAACAGGGATGACGTGGGGAACCTGCGAGGGTTGACACGTTGACATCTTCTGACGCTAGGGCTGTCATTTCAGTGTTCGTCGACCGGATGGCTTGGTAGAATGCGAGGCAGACTGATATGCCCGGTGGCGCAACGTGGAGTCAGCATTGATTGGGCAATTCCAACGTAGACGAACGCACGCAGTTCGGAGCGTCCACAGATGAAGGAACTATACCATATCAATATCGGGTTGAAGGATCAAACCATTCAGCATCAAGATATTACAGTGGTAGAGGTAAACATGACACTCAAGGCAGAGCGGGACAGGGTAATAGACGACGGAAGCAGAGAATGGTAGAAGGGCAAGAGAAAACTATGTTCAGAGGCTGATAGACCGCAGGTAGGAGAGAACAAGGACGCGGTCTGCAGAGAGGTTGACAGGGCATAGGAACGTAGCCTAGACTACAACGACGGTTATAACCCGAAGGGCAATCTCCGGACAGGCACGGTAGGCATGATCACGTGCCAGTGGAGGAGGAAAGGGAGGTTTTAAACCATCATGGCCCGACCCCCCTTCGGCTTATGACCGTCATTGTAGGTTACTCGAGGAACAGAGTAATACACTGATTATGTCAGTTAATCGTGATAGCAAGTTCATGCCTGAACAAAGTAACTCAATGGTCGGAAGGATTCGATTACATGCAACTTATGTCTTCATTGAAAGCACTAGTCTACCGAGGTAAAGTCATCAATCATGACATCGTCAACACCCTCTAATAAGTCTGTCTTCCAAAACTGTGTGGCTGACTGAAGCTCCTTCGTAGCACGACGGGCACCGCCTCGAATCGTTCTTTGTGAAAGGGTTGTAGAATTTCTGGGCAAGGACAACTTTCCCATTGCCGACCCTTCAGCGCCCTTTGGCGCGTCTCGGCAAAGGGACAAGTTAGGATCGTCCCGAAAACAGACCTTCGTTCCACGCGAAGGGATTCTGAGCGCTGCCCGTCGTGTAGCCCGAGCGCCGCGATGGCCAAAATTGGGGAGAGACGCTCTATCCTGAAATGCTTTTCCCTAGGGCGATGCTCGCATCAACTTTGGATCTAGACCGTGATGACTTCAGCGACTGGCAAGCTCGATATGCTGATGTCGATGATTACTGAAACACGCTAACAAGAGGAGTGAGTGGTGTTGAGAAGAAGAGAGACTGACTGTTAACAATATTACGACGCGCTGTCCCAGAGGGTAGGTGACGCCTCATGAGAGAGAAGAGATTCGCTCGATTGGCCGCCGAGCGCAAAGCGTACATGGTCTGAGTTTTGATTTATATACGGGAACCTGGGGGCTAAGGAATGTGAGATGTGCTCGCGATTGAACACAGGTCGGGATTCGGGAGGGCTCCGCAGGACCGACATACAGTAATGACAGGCTACGGTGGGGGATAGAGACGGGGGAGGGGAGCGGGGAAGATATTCGGGCAAAAGCACGGTCACTTCGACTGAGGTAGGGCGCCCCTAGCGTTACAAATGAAAACGGCAACCCTTCACGTAGCCTGATCGTTTGCTACGGCGCATTTCTTTGGCAGGTAGAATGGAAGGAAATGGACCTAAGGAATCCGGATCTCGTTAGAGTGCGATGTATGGTTTGGCAGCAAACACTCACATCAGGGCTAAAGGTTGACATAGGCCGCGATCCCCTCGTCACGGTATCTCAGGTTGGTGACGGCATTGTCCTTCTCCGTCGCGTTCGTCGTGTAGAAGTGGTCCGTGACCGACGGGCTGTACATCCTATATAGCGGCACCGTACCGAACGCCTGCGTCTCGTACACGTAAGCGACGATTCCCTCGTCACGGTATCTCAGGTTGTTGACGGCATTGTCCTTTTCCGTCGCGTTCGTCGTGTAGAAGTGGTCCGTAACCGAAGGGCTGTAGAGGCGGTAGAGCGGTATGGTAATCGGGGTCTGGTCGGAATGAACCGTCGCTGCGTTGTTTTCTTGACGGTAGCCCAGGTTAGTCACCGCATTCTTCATCTCAGTGGCGTTAGTGGTGTAGAAGTGGTCCATAGCGGAGGGGCTGTAAGCACGGAGGAGAGGAAGGGCAGGAAAGCCAGCAGTGGTGCGACGCTAGTTCGTGTGCATCAGTCTGATAGGACTGAATGGGGTGTACTGCTGCACGTACCTTAAGGTGGAGACGGGCCGCCTCAGGCTCAGCAAGAGCGGTGACACTGAGGAGGACGGTGGAGATGAAGGTGGCGGTGAGAGTGAACTTCATGGTGACGGTTGAGAACGATTCAGAGGGCTGTAGTGAGAGTATTGAGTGTACTGGTCTGCGTCAGAAGCCAAAGGCGACGCTCATATAGCTTCCTGGCAAGACCTGTACAGATGCTGCGCCAAGACTCCGGTCTGTGAGTGGTCCCCGGCGTGAGCGGTTCCTCCGAAGCTCGTCTCTCCATCGAACCTTTGTCTCAAGCCTAGAACGTCTGTGAATTTGTTGACCTACTTCATATGTCAAGCTGTGGTCAGTCGTCCAACTACGAAGCTGGAAGAATCACTTGAATCATTAGATTGTAGGAGAGTAGAACTTACCTGAGGAGGACCGGAGTTGGTTGTGGGACTATGGGACTGTCCATGGATGCGTCGTTCTCGGTTCACCACGCCCATTACTGATTTGAAGTTGGAGCTGGCATTGGACGCATGACAGGGAAGACGTGGGGAGTCTGCGAGGGTTGACATGTTGACATTTTCCCGCGCCAGGGCTGTAATTTCGGTGTTCATCGACCTGATGAGCAGCTTCGGTGCGATCCAATTTGGAGTGCCCTCCGATGAATGAACTACATATACCATATTGGGATGAAGGATCAAACCACTGAGCTTGAAGATATCACTTTGATAGATGTACACATGATAATCAAGGCGGAGCGGGACAAGATGATAGACGACGGAAGCAGAGAAGGGCAGAAGGGATACAGAAAAACATGTTCAGAGGCTGAAGCCTGATAGGGCAGGGCAACACAAGGGCGCGGTCAGAGGTCGATAGGGCATAAGAGCAGAATA